>NW_026912162.1:0-161000 GCF_963662255.1 Cinclus cinclus | reverse complement strand
ATCTATTATGCCACCGTGGAGGCCAAGAATCAAATGATTCTTTCTGACATCAAGTGGCCTAAAAGGGCATGGGATGCATTGTGACAGCACAGGGGTTAAGAGAAGCAAGGATCCATTGTGACCCAATGGAGGCTAATAATCCCAGGATCCCATTTGACACCAGGGGGCGTAAAAGGGCCAGGGATGTATTGTGAAAGCATGGGGCCCAATAGAAACAAGGAAGCATAATGACACCATGGAGGCCAAGAATCTAATGATTCATTGTGACATCAAGTGGCCTAAAAGGGCATGGGATGCATTGTGACACCACAGAGGTTAAGAGAAGCAAGGAACCATTGTGACCCAATGCAGGCTAACAATCTAATGATCCCTTGTGACACCAATGGGCCTAAAAGGGCAGGGATGTATTGTGAAAGCATGGGGCCCAATTAAAACCTGGTACAATTTCGCCACCATGGAGGCCAAGAATCAAATGATTCATTGTGACATCAAGTGGCCTAAAAGGGCATGGGATGCATTGTGACACCACAGGGGTTAAGAGAAGCAAGGATCCATTGTGACCCAAAGCAGGCTAACATTCTAAGAATCCTTTGTGGCACCAGGGGGCGCAAAAGGGCCACGGATGAACTCTGACAGCATGGGGACCTATAGAAGCAAGGAACCATTATGACACCATGAAGGCCAAGAATCAAATGGTTCATTGTGACATCAAGTGGCCTAAAAGGGCTTGGAATGCATTGTGACACCACAGAGGTTAAGAGAAGCAAGGAACCATTGTGACCTTATGCAGGCTAACAATCTAATGATCCCTTGTGGCACCAGGGGGTATAAAAAGGGGCAGGGATGGATTGTTACAGCACGGGGACCAATAGAAGCAAGGATCTATTATGCCACCGTGGAGGCCAAGAATCAAATGATTCATTGTGACATCAAGTGGCCTAAAAGGGCATGGGATGCATTGTGACAGCACAGGGGTTAAGAGAAGCAAGGATCCATTGTCACCCAATTGAGGCTAACAATCTAAAGATCCCTTTTGACACCAATGGGCCTAAAAGGGTCAGGGATGTATTGTGAAAGCATGGGTCCCAGTGAAAACATGGTACAATCAAGCCACCATGGAGGCCAAGAATCAAATGATTCATTGTGACATCAAGTGGCCTAAAAGGGCATGGGATGCATTGTGACACCACAGGGGTTAAGAGAAGCAAGGCACCATTGCAACCCAATGCAGGCTAACAATCTAAGAATCCCTTTTGACACCAGGGGGCGCAAAAGGACCACGGATGAACTCTGACAGCATGGGGACCTATAGAAGCAAGGAACCATTATGACACCATGAAGGCCAAGAATCAAATGGTTCATTGTGACATCAAGTGGCCTAAAAGGGCTTGGAATGCATTGTGACAGCACAGAGGTTAAGAGAAGCAAGGAATCATTGTGACCCAATGCAGGCTAACAATCTAATGATCCCTTGTGGCACCGGGGGGTATAAAAAGGGCCAGGGATGGATTGTTACAGCACGGGGACCAATAGAAGCAAGGATCTATTATGCCACCATGGAGGCCAAGAATCAAATGATTCATTGTGACATCAAGTGGCCTAAAAGGGCATGGGATGCATTGTGACACCACAGAGGTTAAGAGAAGCAAGGAACCATTGTGACCCAATGCAGGCTAACAATCTAATGATCCCTTGCGACACCAATGGTCCTAAAAGGGGCAGGGATGAATTGTTACAACACGGGGACAAATAGAAACAAGGATCTATTATGCCACCATGAAGGCCAAGAATCAAATGATTCATTGTGACATCAAGTGGCCTAAAAGGGCATGGGATGCATTGTGACAGCACAGAGGTTAAGAGAAGCAAGGAACCATTGTGACCCAATGCAGGCTAACAATCTAATGATCCCTTGTGACACCAATGGGCCTAAAAGGGGCAGGGATGTATTGTGAAAGCATGGGGCCCAATGAAAACCTGGTACAATTACGCCACCATGGAGGCCAAGAATCAAATGATTCATTGTGACATCAAGTGGCCTAAAAGGGCATGGGATGCATTGTGACACCACAGGGGTTAAGAGAAGCAAGGAACCATTGTGACCCAATGCAGGCTAACAATCTAATGATCCCTTGTGACACCAAAGGGCCTAAAGGGCCAGGGATGGATTGTTACAGCACGGGGACCAATAGAAGCAAGGATCTATTATGACACCATGATGGCCAAGAATCAAATGGTTCATTGTAAGACCAAGTGGCCTAAAAGGGCTTGGAATGCATTGTGACACCACAGAGGTTAAGAGAAGCAAGGAACCATTGTGACCCAATGCAGGCTAACAATCTAAGAATCCCTTGTGGCACAAGGGGGCGCAAAATGACCACGGATGAACTCGGACAGCATGGTGAGCTATAGAAGCAAGGAACCATTATGCCACCATGAAGACCAAGAATCAAATGATTCATTGTGACATCAAGTGGCCTAAAAGTGCTTGGAATGCATTGTGACAGCACAGAGGTTAAGAGAAGCAAGGAACAATTGTGACCCTATGCAGGCTAACAATCTAATGATCCCTTGTGGCACCAGGGGGCGTAAAAGGGCAAGGGATGGATTGTTACAGCACGGGGACCAATAGAAGCAAGGATCTATTATGCCACCGTGGAGGCCAAGAATCAAATGATTCATTGTGACATCAAGTGGCCTAAAAGGGCATGGGATGCATTGTGACACCACAGGGGTTAAGAGAAGCAAGGAACCATTGTGACCCAATGCAGGCTAACAATCTAATGATCCCTTGTGGCACCAGGGGGTATAAAAAGGGCCAGGGATGGATTGTTACAGCACGGGGACCAATAGAAGCAAGGATCTATTATGCCACCGTGGAGGCCAAGAATCAAATGATTCATTGTGACATCAAGTGGCCTAAAAGGGCATGGGATGCATTGTGACAGCACAGGGGTTAAGAGAAGCAAGGATCCATTGTCACCCAATTGAGGCTAACAATCTAAGGATCCCTTTTGACACCAATGGGCCTAAAAGGGTCAGGGATGTATTGTGAAAGCATGGGGCCCTATTAAAACCTGGTACAATTGTGCCATCATGGAGGCCAAGAATCAAATGATTCATTGTGACATCAAGTGGCCTAAAAGGGCATGGGATGCATTGTGACACCACAGGGGTTAAGAGAACCAAGGAACCATTGTGACCCAATGTAGGCTAACAATCTAAGAATCCCTTTTGACACCAGGGGGCGCAAAAGGACCACGGATGAACTGTGACAGCATGGGGACCTATAGAATCAAGGAACCGTTATGACACCATGAAGACCAAGATCAAATGGTTCATTGTAAGACCAAGCGGTCTAAAAGGGCTTGGAATGCATTGTGACAGCACAGAGGTTAAGAGAAGCAAGGAACCATTGTGACCCAATGCAGGCTAACAATCTAAGAATCCCTTTTGACACCAGGGGGCGCAAAAGGACCACGGATGAACTCTGACAGCATGGCGACCTATAGAAGCAAGGAACCATTATGCCACCATGAAGGCCAAGAATCAAATGATTCATTGTGACATCAAGTGGCCTAAAAGGGCTTGGAATGCATTGTGACACCACAGAGGTTAAGAGAAGCAAGGAACCATTGTGACCCTATGCAGGCTAACAATCTAATGATCCCTTGTGGCACCAGGGGGCGTAAAAGGGCAAGGGATGGATTGTTACAGCACGGGGACCAATAGAAGCAAGGATCTATTATGCCACCGTGGAGGCCAAGAATCAAATGATTCATTGTGACATCAAGTGGCCTAAAAGGGCATGGGATGCATTGTGACACCACAGGGGTTAAGAGAAGCAAGGAACCATTGTGACCCAATGCAGGCTAACAATCTAATGATCCCTTGTGACACCAATGGGCCTAAAAGGGGCAGGGATGAATTGTGACAGCATGGGGCCCAATTAAAACCTGGTACAATTATGCCACCATGGAGGTCAAGAATCAAATGATTCATTGTGACATCAAGTGGCCTAAAAGGTCATGGGATCAATTGTGACACCACAGAGGTTAAGAGAATCAAGGAACCATTGTGACCCTATGCAGGCTAACAATCTAATGATCCCTTGTGGCACCAGGGGGTATAAAAAGGGCCAGGGATGGATTGTTACAGCACGGGGACCAATAGAAGCAAGGATCTATTATGCCACCGTGGAGGCCAAGAATCAAATGATTCATTGTGACATCAAGTGGCCTAAAAGGGCATGGGATGCATTGTGACAGCACAGGGGTTAAGAGAAGCAAGGATCCATTGTGACCCAATGGAGGCTAATAATCCCAGGATCCCATTTGACACCAGGGGGCGTAAAAGGGCCAGGGATGAATTGTGACAGCATGGGGCCCAATAGAAACAAGGAAGCATTATGACACCATGGAGGCCAAGAATCAAATGATTCATTGTGACATCAAGTGGCCTAAAAGAGCATGGGATGCATTGTGACACCACACAGGTTAAGAGAAGCACGGAATCATTGTGACCCAATGGAGGCTAACAATCTAATGATCCCTTTTGACACCAATGGGCCTAAAAGGGCAGGGATGTATTGTGAAAGCATGGGGCCCAATTAAAACCTGGTACAATTTCGCCACCATGGAGGCCAAGAATCAAATGATTCATTGTGACATCAAGTGGCCTAAAAGGGCATGGGATGCATTGTGACAGCACAGGGGGTAAGAGAAGCAAGGAACCATTGTGACCCAATGCAGGCTAACATTCTAAGAATCCCTTTTGACACCAGGGGGCGCGAAAGGACCACGGATGAACTCTGACAGCATGGGGAGCTATAGAAGCAAGGAACCATTATGACACCATGAAGGCCAAGAATCAAATGGTTCATTGTATGACCAAGTGGCCTAAAAGGGCATGGGATGCATTGTGACACCACAGAGGTTAAGAGAAGCAAGGAACCATTGTGACCCAATGCAGGCTAACAATCTAATGATCCCTTGTGACACCAAAGGGCCTAAAAGGGCCAGGGATGGTTTGTTACAGCACGGGGACCAATAGAAGCAAGGATCTATTATGCCACCATGGAGGCCAAGAATCAAATAATTCATTGTGACATCAAGTGGCCTAAAAGGGCATGGGATGCATTGTGACACCACAGGGGTTAAGAGAAGCAAGGATCCATTGTGACCCATTGGAGGCTAACAATCTAATGATCCCTTTTGACACCAATGGGCCTAAAAGGGGCAGGGATGTATTGTGAAAGCATGGGGCCCAATTAAAACCTGGTACAATTTCGCCACCATGGAGGCCAAGAATCAAATGATTCATTGTGACATCAAGTGGCCTAAAAGGGCATGGGATGCATTGTGACACCACAGGAGTTAAGAGAACTAAGGAACCATTGTGACCCAATGCAGGCCAAAAATCTAAGAATCCTATGTGGCACCAGGGGGCGCAAAATGACCACGGATGAACTCTGACAGCATGGGGACCTATAGAAGCAAGGAACCATTATGACACCATGAAGGCCAAGAATCAAATGGTTCATTGTGACATCAAGTGGCCTAAAAGTGCTTGGAATGCATTGTGACACCACAGAGGTTAAGAGAAGCAAGGAACCATTGTGACCCTATGCAGGCTAACAATCTAATGATCCCTTGTGGCACCAGGGGGTATAAAAAGGGCCAGGGATGGATTGTTACAGCACGGGGACCAATAGAAGCAAGGATCTATTATGCCACCATGGAGGCCAAGAATCAAATAATTCATTGTGACATCATGTGGCCTAAAAGGGCATGGGATGCATTGTGACAGCACAGGGGTTAAGAAAAGCAAGGATCCATTGTGACCCAATGGAGGCTAACAATCTAATGATCCCTTTTGACACCAATGGGCCTAAAAGGGTCAGGGATGTATTGTGAAAGCATGGGGCCCAGTGAAAACATGGTACAATCAAGCCGCCATGGAGGCCAAGAATCAAATGATTCATTGTGACATCAAGTGGCCTAAAAGGGCATGGGATGCATTGTGACACCACAGGGGTTAAGAGAAGCAAGGCACCATTGCAACCCAATGCAGGCTAACAATCTAAGAATCCCTTTTGACACCAGGGGGCGCAAAAGGACCACGGATGAACTCTGACAGCATGGGGACCTATAGAAGCAAGGAACAATTATGACACCATGAAGGCCAAGAATCAAATGATTCATTGTGACATCAAGTGGCCTAAAAGGGCTTGGAATGCATTGTGACAGCACAGAGGTTAAGAGAAGCAAGGCACCATTGTGACCCATTGCAGGCTAACAATCTAATGATCCCTTGTGGCACCGGGGGGTATAAAAAGGGCCAGGGATGGATTGTTACAGCACGGGGACCAATAGAAGCAAGGAACCATTATGACACCATGGAGGCCAAGAATCAAATGATTCATTGTGACATCAAGTGGCCTAAAAGGGCATGGGATGCGTTGTGACACCACAGAGGTTAAGAGAAGCAAGGAACCATTGTGACCCATTGCAGGCTAACAATCTAATGATCCCTAGTGACACCAATGGGCCTAAAAGGGCCAGGGATGCATTGTTACAGCACGGGGACCAATAGAAGCAAGGATCTATTATGCCACCATGGAGGCCAAGAATCAAATGATTCATTGTGACATCAAGTGGCCTAAAAGGGCATGGGATGCATTGTGACACCACAGGGGTTAAGAGAACCAAGGAACCATTGTGACCCAATGTAGGCTAACAATCTAAGAATCCCTTTTGACACCAGGGGGCGCAAAAGGGCCACGGATGGACTCTGACAGCATGGGGACCTATGGAAGCAAGGAGCAACTATGACACCATGAAGGCCAAGAATCAAATGGTTCATTGTAAGACCAAGTGGCCTAAAAGGGCTTGGAATGCATTGTGACACCACAGAGGTTAAGAGAAGCAAGGAACCATTGTGACCCAATGCAGGCTAACAATCTAATGATCCCTTGTGACAACAAAGGGCCTAAAAGGGCCAGGGATGGTTTGTTACAGCACGGGGACCAATAGAAGCAAGGATCTATTATGCCACCATGGAGGCCAAGAATCAAATGATTCATTGTGACATCAAGTGGCCTAAAAGGGCATGG
Source organism: Cinclus cinclus (assembly GCF_963662255.1). Taxonomy (NCBI): domain Eukaryota; kingdom Metazoa; phylum Chordata; class Aves; order Passeriformes; family Cinclidae; genus Cinclus; species Cinclus cinclus. The sequence goes on along the minus strand of NW_026912162.1, from coordinate 153,886 downwards.
GATGCATTGTGACAGCACAGGGGTTAAGAGAAGCAAGGATCCATTGTGACCCAATGGAGGCTAACAATCTAATGATCCCTTTTGACACCAATGGGCCTAAAAGGGCAGGGATGTATTGTGAAAGCATGGGGCCCAATTAAAACCTGGTACAATTTCGCCACCATGGAGGCCAAGAATCAAATGATTCATTGTGACATCAAGTGGCCTAAAAGTGCATGGGATGCATTGTGACACCACAGAGGTTAAGAGAAGCAAGGAACCATTGTGACCCAATGCAGGCTAACAATCTAATGATCCCTTGTGACACCAATGGGCCTAAAAGGGCCAGGGATGAATTGTTACAACACGGGGACCAATAGAAGCAAGGATCTATTATGCCACCATGGAGGCCAAGAATCAAATGATTCATTGTGACATCAAGTGGCCTAAAAGTGCATGGGATGCATTGTGACACCACAGAGGTTAAGAGAAACAAGGAACCATTGTTACCCAATGCAGGCTAACAATCTAATGATCCCTTGTGGCACCAGGGGGTATAAAATGGGCCAGGGATGGATTGTTACAGCACGGGGACCAATAGAAGCAAGGATCTATTATGCCGCCGTGGAGGCCAAGAATCAAATGATTTATTGTGACATCAACTGGCCTAAAAGGGCATGGGATGCATTGTGACAGCACAGGCGTTAAGAGAAGCAAGGATCCATTGTGACCCAATGTAGGCTAACAATCTAATGATCCCTTTTGACACCAATGGGCCTAAAAGGGGCAGGGATGTATTGTGAAAGCATGGGGCCCAATTAAAACCTGGTACAATTACGCCACCATGGAGGCCAAGAATCAAATGATTCATTGTGACATCAAGTGGCCTAAAAGGGCATGGGATGCATTGTGACACCACAGGCGTTAAGAGAAGCAAGGAACCATTGTGACCCAATGTAGGCTAACAATCTAAGAATCCCTTTTGACACCAGGGGGCGCAAAAGGACCACGGATGAACTCTGACAGCATGGGGAGCTATAGAAGCAAGGAACAATTATGACACCATGAAGGCCAAGAATCAAATGGTTCATTGTAAGACCAAGTGGCCTAAAAGCGCTTGGAATGCATTGTGACAGCACAGAGGTTAAGAGAAGCAAGGAACCATTGTGACCCAATGCAGGCTAACAATCTAATGATCCCTTGTGGCACCAGGGGGTATAAAAAGGGCCAGGGATGGATTGTTACAGCACGGGGACCAATAGAAGCAAGGATCTATTATGCCACCGTGGAGGCCAAGAATCAAATGATTCATTGTGACATCAAGTGGCCTAAAAGGGCATGGGATGCATTGTGACAGCACAGGGGTTAAGAGAAGCAAGGATCCATTGTGACCCAATGGAGGCTAACAATCTAATGATCCCTTGTGACAGCAATGGGCCTAAAAGGGGCAGGGATGTATTGTGAAAGCATGGGGCCCAATTAAAACCTGGTACAATTACGCCACCATGGAGGCCAAGAATCAAATGATTCATTGTGACATCAAGTGGCCTAAAAGGGCATGGGATGCATTGTGACACCACAGGCGTTAAGAGAAGCAAGGAACCATTGTGACCCAATGTAGGCTAACAATCTAAGAATCCCTTTTGACACCAGGGGGCGCAAAAGGACCACGGATGAACTCTGACAGCATGGGGAGCTATAGAAGCAAGGAACCATTATGACACCATGAAGGCCAAGAATCAAATGGTTCATTGTGACATCAAGCGGCCTAAAAGGGCATGGGATGCATTGTGACAGCACAGAGGTTAAGAGAAGCAAGGATCCATTGTGACCCAATGGAGGCTAATAATCCCAGGATCCCATTTGACACCAGGGGCGGGAATAGGGCCAGGGATGAATTGTGACAGCATGGGGCCCAATAGAAACAAAGAACCATTATGACACCATGGAGGCCAAGAATCAAATGATTCATTGTGACATCAAGTGGCCTAAAAGGGCATGGGATGCATTGTGACACCACAGGGGTTAAGAGAAGCAAGGAACCATTTTGACCCAATGCAGGCTAACAATCTAATGATCCCTTGTGACACCAATGGGCCTAAAAGGGGCAGAGATGAATTGTTACAACACGGGGACCAATAAAAGCAAGGATCTATTATGCCACCATGGAGGCCAAGAATCAAATGATTCATTGTGACATCAAGTGGCCTAAAAGGGCATGGGATGCATTGTGACAGCACAGAGGATAAGAGAAGCAAGGAACCATTGTGACCCAATGCAGGCTAACAATCTAATGATCCCTTGTGGCACCAGGGGGTATAAAAAGGGCCAGGGATGGATTGTTACAGCACGGGGACCAATGGAAACAAGGATCTATTATGCCACCGTGGAGGACAAGAATCAAATGATTCATTGTGACATCAAGTGGCCTAAAAGGGCATGGGATGCATTGTGACACCACAGAGGTTAAGAGAAGCAAGGAACCATTGTGACCCAATGCAGGCTAACAATCTAATGATCCCTTTTGACACCAATGGGCCTAAAAGGGGCAGGGATGTATTGTGAAAGTATGGGGCCCAATTAAAACCTGGTACAATTACGCCACCATGGAGGCCAAGAATCAAATGATTCATTGTGACATCAAGTGGCCTAAAAGGGCATGGGATGCATTGTGACACCACAGGGGTTAAGAGAAGCAAGGAACCATTGTGACCCAATGCAGGCTAACAATCTAATGATCCCTTGTGGCACCAGGGTGTATTAAAAGGGCCAGGGATGAATTGTGACAGCACGGGGACCAATGGAAACAAGGAACCATTATGCCACCATGGAGGCCAAGAATCAAATGATTCATTGTGACATCAAGTGGCCTAAAAGGGCATGGGATGCATTGTGACACCACAGAGGTTAAGAGAAGCAAGGAACCATTGTGACCCAATGCAGGCTAACAATCTAATGATCCCTAGTGACACCAATGGGCCTAAAACGGCCAGGGATGGATTGTTACAGCACGGGGACCAATAGAAGCAAGGATCTATTATGCCACCATGGAGGCCAAGAATCAAATAATTCATTGTGACATCAAGTGGCCTAAAAGGGCATGGGATGCATTGTGACAGCACAGGGGTTAAGAGAAGCAAGGATCCATTGTGACCCAATGGAGGCTAACAATCTAAGAATCCCATTTGACACCAGGGGGCGTAAAAGGTCCAGGGATGAATTGTGACAGCATGGAGCCCAACAGAAACAAGGAAGCACTATGACACCATGGAGGCCAAGAATCAAATGATTCATTGTGACATCAAGTGGCCTAAAAGGGCATGGGATGCATTGTGACACCACAGAGGTTAAGAGAAGCAAGGAATCATTGTGACCCAATGCAGGCTAACAATCTAATGATCCCTTGTGGCACCAGGGGGTATAAAAAGGGCCAGGGATGGATTGTTACAGCACGGGGACCAATAGAAGCAAGGATCTATTATGCCACCGTGGAGGCCAAGAATCAAATGATTCATTGTGACATCAAGTGGCCTAAAAGGGCATGGGATGCATTGTGACAGCACAGGGGTTAAGAGAGGCAAGGATTCATAGTGACCCAATGGAGGCTAACAATCTAATAATCCCTTTTGACACCAATGGGCCTAAAAGGGGCAGGGATGTATTGTGAAAGCATGGGGCCCAATGAAAACCTGGTACAATTACGCCACCATGGAGGCCAAGAATCAAATGATTCATTGTGACATCAAGTGGCCTAAAAGGGCATGGGATGCATTGTGACACCACAGGAGTTAAGAGAACCAAGGAACCATTGTGACCCAATGCAGGCTAACAATCTAAGAATCCCTTGTGACACCAGGGGGCGCAAAAGGGCCACGGATGGACTCTGACAGCATGGGGACCTATAGAAGCAAGGAACCATTATGACACCATGAAGGCCAAGAATCAAATGGTTCATTGTGACATCAAGTGGCCTAAAAGGGCTTGGAATGCATTGTGACAGCACAGAGGTTAAGAGAAGCAAGGAACCATTGTGACCCAATGCAGGCTAACAATCTAATGATCCCTTGTGGCACCGGGGGGTATAAAAAGGGCCAGGGATGGATTGTTACAGCACGGGGACCAATAGAAGCAAGGATCTATTATCCCACCATGGAGGCCAAGAATCAAATGATTCATTGTGACATCAAGTGGCCTAAAAGGGCATGGGATGCATTGTGACACCACAGAGGTTAAGAGAAGCAAGGAACCATTGTGACCCAATGCAGGCTAACAATCTAATGATCCCTTGTGACACCAATGGGCCTAAAAGGGCCAGGGATGAATTGTTAAAACATGGGGACCAATAGAAGCAAGGATCTATTATGCCACCATGGAGGCCAAGAATCAAATGATTCATTGTGACATCAAGTGGCCTAAAAGGGCATGGGATGCATTGTGACAGCACAGAGGTTAAGAGAAGCAAGGAACCATTGTGACCCAATGCAGGCTAACAATCTAATGATCCCTTGTGGCACCAGGGGGTATAAAAAGGGCCAGGGATGGATTGTTACAGCACGGGGACCAATGGAAGCAAGGATCTATTATGCCACCGTGGAGGCCAAGAATCAAATGATTCATTGTGACATCAAGTGGCCTAAAAGGGCATGGGATGCATTGTGACACCACAGAGGTTAAGAGAAGCAAGGATCCATTGTGACCCAATGTAGGCTAACAATCTAATGATCCCTTTTGACACCAATGGGCCTAAAAGGGACAGGGATGTATTGTGAAAGCATGGGGTCCAATTAAAACCTGGTACAATTACGCCACCATGGAGGCCAAGAATCAAATGATTCATTGTGACAACAAGTGGCCTAAAAGGGCATGGGATGCATTGTGACACCACAGGGGTTAAGAGAAGCAAGGAACCATTGTGACCCAATGTAGGCTAACAATCAAAGAATCCCTTTTGACACCAGGGGGCGCAAAAGGACCCCGGATGAACTCTGACAGCATGGGGAGCTATAGAAGCAAGGAACCATTATGACACCATGAAGGCCAAGAATCAAATGGTTCATTGTAAGACCAAGTGGCCTAAAAGGGCTTGGAATGCATTGTGACACCAGAGAGGTTAAGAGAAGCAAGGAACCATTGTGACCCAATGCAGGCTAACAATCTAATGATCCCTTGTGACACCAATGGGCCTAAAAGGGGCAGGGATGAATTGTTACAGCACGGGGACCAATAGAAGCAAGGATCTATTATGCCACCATGGAGGCCAAGAATCAAATGATTCATTGTGACATCAAGTGGCCTAAAAGGGCATGGGATGCATTGTGACAGCACAGGGGTTAAGAGAAGCAAGGATCCATTGTGACCCAATGGAGGCTAACAATCTAATGATCCCTTGTGACAGCAATGGGCCTAAAAGGGGCAGGGATGTATTGTGAAAGCATGGGGACCAATGGAAACAAGGATCTATTATGCCACCGTGGAGGACAAGAATCAAATGATTCATTGTGACATCAAGTGGCCTAAAAGGGCATGGGATGCATTGTGACACCACAGAGGTTAAGAGAAGCAAGGAACCATTGTGACCCAATGCAGGCTAACAATCTAATGATCCCTTTTGACACCAATGGGCCTAAAAGGGGCAGGGATGTATTGTGAAAGTATGGGGCCCAATTAAAACCTGGTACAATTACGCCACCATGGAGGCCAAGAATCAAATGATTCATTGTGACATCAAGTGGCCTAAAAGGGCATGGGATGCATTGTGACACCACAGGGGTTAAGAGAAGCAAGGAACCATTGTGACCCAATGCAGGCTAACAATCTAATGATCCCTTGTGGCACCAGGGTGTATTAAAAGGGCCAGGGATGAATTGTGACAGCACGGGGACCAATGGAAACAAGGAACCATTATGCCACCATGGAGGCCAAGAATCAAATGATTCATTGTGACATCAAGTGGCCTAAAAGGGCATGGGATGCATTGTGACACCACAGAGGTTAAGAGAAGCAAGGAACCATTGTGACCCAATGCAGGCTAACAATCTAATGATCCCTAGTGACACCAATGGGCCTAAAACGGCCAGGGATGGATTGTTACAGCACGGGGACCAATAGAAGCAAGGATCTATTATGCCACCATGGAGGCCAAGAATCAAATAATTCATTGTGACATCAAGTGGCCTAAAAGGGCATGGGATGCATTGTGACAGCACAGGGGTTAAGAGAAGCAAGGATCCATTGTGACCCAATGGAGGCTAACAATCTAAGAATCCCATTTGACACCAGGGGGCGTAAAAGGTCCAGGGATGAATTGTGACAGCATGGAGCCCAACAGAAACAAGGAAGCACTATGACACCATGGAGGCCAAGAATCAAATGATTCATTGTGACATCAAGTGGCCTAAAAGGGCATGGGATGCATTGTGACACCACAGAGGTTAAGAGAAGCAAGGAATCATTGTGACCCAATGCAGGCTAACAATCTAATGATCCCTTGTGGCACCAGGGGGTATAAAAAGGGCCAGGGATGGATTGTTACAGCACGGGGACCAATAGAAGCAAGGATCTATTATGCCACCGTGGAGGCCAAGAATCAAATGATTCATTGTGACATCAAGTGGCCTAAAAGGGCATGGGATGCATTGTGACAGCACAGGGGTTAAGAGAGGCAAGGATTCATAGTGACCCAATGGAGGCTAACAATCTAATAATCCCTTTTGACACCAATGGGCCTAAAAGGGGCAGGGATGTATTGTGAAAGCATGGGGCCCAATGAAAACCTGGTACAATTACGCCACCATGGAGGCCAAGAATCAAATGATTCATTGTGACATCAAGTGGCCTAAAAGGGCATGGGATGCATTGTGACACCACAGGAGTTAAGAGAACCAAGGAACCATTGTGACCCAATGCAGGCTAACAATCTAAGAATCCCTTGTGACACCAGGGGGCGCAAAAGGGCCACGGATGGACTCTGACAGCATGGGGACCTATAGAAGCAAGGAACCATTATGACACCATGAAGGCCAAGAATCAAATGGTTCATTGTGACATCAAGTGGCCTAAAAGGGCTTGGAATGCATTGTGACAGCACAGAGGTTAAGAGAAGCAAGGAACCATTGTGACCCAATGCAGGCTAACAATCTAATGATCCCTTGTGGCACCGGGGGGTATAAAAAGGGCCAGGGATGGATTGTTACAGCACGGGGACCAATAGAAGCAAGGATCTATTATCCCACCATGGAGGCCAAGAATCAAATGATTCATTGTGACATCAAGTGGCCTAAAAGGGCATGGGATGCATTGTGACACCACAGAGGTTAAGAGAAGCAAGGAACCATTGTGACCCAATGCAGGCTAACAATCTAATGATCCCTTGTGACACCAATGGGCCTAAAAGGGCCAGGGATGAATTGTTAAAACATGGGGACCAATAGAAGCAAGGATCTATTATGCCACCATGGAGGCCAAGAATCAAATGATTCATTGTGACATCAAGTGGCCTAAAAGGGCATGGGATGCATTGTGACAGCACAGAGGTTAAGAGAAGCAAGGAACCATTGTGACCCAATGCAGGCTAACAATCTAATGATCCCTTGTGGCACCAGGGGGTATAAAAAGGGCCAGGGATGGATTGTTACAGCACGGGGACCAATGGAAGCAAGGATCTATTATGCCACCGTGGAGGCCAAGAATCAAATGATTCATTGTGACATCAAGTGGCCTAAAAGGGCATGGGATGCATTGTGACACCACAGAGGTTAAGAGAAGCAAGGATCCATTGTGACCCAATGTAGGCTAACAATCTAATGATCCCTTTTGACACCAATGGGCCTAAAAGGGACAGGGATGTATTGTGAAAGCATGGGGTCCAATTAAAACCTGGTACAATTACGCCACCATGGAGGCCAAGAATCAAATGATTCATTGTGACAACAAGTGGCCTAAAAGGGCATGGGATGCATTGTGACACCACAGGGGTTAAGAGAAGCAAGGAACCATTGTGACCCAATGTAGGCTAACAATCAAAGAATCCCTTTTGACACCAGGGGGCGCAAAAGGACCCCGGATGAACTCTGACAGCATGGGGAGCTATAGAAGCAAGGAACCATTATGACACCATGAAGGCCAAGAATCAAATGGTTCATTGTAAGACCAAGTGGCCTAAAAGGGCTTGGAATGCATTGTGACACCAGAGAGGTTAAGAGAAGCAAGGAACCATTGTGACCCAATGCAGGCTAACAATCTAATGATCCCTTGTGACACCAATGGGCCTAAAAGGGGCAGGGATGAATTGTTACAGCACGGGGACCAATAGAAGCAAGGATCTATTATGCCACCATGGAGGCCAAGAATCAAATGATTCATTGTGACATCAAGTGGCCTAAAAGGGCATGGGATGCATTGTGACAGCACAGGGGTTAAGAGAAGCAAGGATCCATTGTGACCCAATGGAGGCTAACAATCTAATGATCCCTTGTGACAGCAATGGGCCTAAAAGGGGCAGGGATGTATTGTGAAAGCATGGGGCCCAATTAAAACCTGGTACAATTACGCCACCATGGAGGCCAAGAATCAAATGATTCATTGTGACATCAAGTGGCCTAAAAGGGCATGGGATGCATTGTGACACCACAGGCGTTAAGAGAAGCAAGGAACCATTGTGACCCAATGTAGGCTAACAATCTAAGAATCCCTTTTGACACCAGGGGGCGCAAAAGGACCACGGATGAACTCTGACAGCATGGGGAGCTATAGAAGCAAGGAACCATTATGACACCATGAAGGCCAAGAATCAAATGGTTCATTGTGACATCAAGCGGCCTAAAAGGGCATGGGATGCATTGTGACAGCACAGAGGTTAAGAGAAGCAAGGATCCATTGTGACCCAATGGAGGCTAATAATCCCAGGATCCCATTTGACACCAGGGGCGGGAATAGGGCCAGGGATGAATTGTGACAGCATGGGGCCCAATAGAAACAAAGAACCATTATGACACCATGGAGGCCAAGAATCAAATGATTCATTGTGACATCAAGTGGCCTAAAAGGGCATGGGATGCATTGTGACACCACAGGGGTTAAGAGAAGCAAGGAACCATTTTGACCCAATGCAGGCTAACAATCTAATGATCCCTTGTGACACCAATGGGCCTAAAAGGGGCAGAGATGAATTGTTACAACACCGGGACCAATAAAAGCAAGGATCTATTATGCCACCATGGAGGCCAAGAATCAAATGATTCATTGTGACATCAAGTGGCCTAAAAGGGCATGGGATGCATTGTGACAGCACAGAGGATAAGAGAAGCAAGGAACCATTGTGACCCAATGCAGGCTAACAATCTAATGATCCCTTGTGGCACCAGGGGGTATAAAAAGGGCCAGGGATGGATTGTTACAGCACGGGGACCAATGGAAACAAGGATCTATTATGCCACCGTGGAGGACAAGAATCAAATGATTCATTGTGACATCAAGTGGCCTAAAAGGGCATGGGATGCATTGTGACACCAAAGAGGTTAAGAGAAGCAAGGAACCATTGTGACCCAATGCAGGCTAACAATCTAATGATCCCTTTTGACACCAATGGGCCTAAAAGGGGCAGGGATGTATTGTGAAAGTATGGGGCCCAATTAAAACCTGGTACAATTACGCCACCATGGAGGCCAAGAATCAAATGATTCATTGTGACATCAAGTGGCCTAAAAGGGCATGGGATGCATTGTGACACCACAGGGGTTAAGAGAAGCAAGGAACCATTGTGACCCAATGCAGGCTAACAATCTAATGATCCCTTGTGGCACCAGGGGGTATTAAAAGGGCCAGGGATGAATTGTGACAGCACGGGGACCAATGGAAACAAGGAACCATTATGCCACCATGGAGGCCAAGAATCAAATGATTCATTGTGACATCAAGTGGCCTAAAAGGGCATGGGATGCATTGTGACACCACAGAGGTTAAGAGAAGCAAGGAACCATTGTGACCCAATGCAGGCTAACAATCTAATGATCCCTAGTGACACCAATGGGCCTAAAACGGCCAGGGATGGATTGTTACAGCACGGGGACCAATAGAAGCAAGGATCTATTATGCCACCATGGAGGCCAAGAATCAAATAATTCATTGTGACATCAAGTGGCCTAAAAGGGCATGGGATGCATTGTGACAGCACAGGGGTTAAGAGAAGCAAGGATCCATTGTGACCCAATGTAGGCTAACAATCTAAGAATCCCATTTGACACCAGGGGGCGTAAAAGGTCCAGGGATGAATTGTGACAGCATGGAGCCCAACAGAAACAAGGAAGCACTATGACACCATGGAGGCCAAGAATCAAATGATTCATTGTGACATCAAGTGGCCTAAAAGGGCATGGGATGCATTGTGACACCACAGAGGTTAAGAGAAGCAAGGAATCATTGTGACCCAATGCAGGCTAACAATCTAATGATCCCTTGTGGCACCAGGGGGTATAAAAAGGGCCAGGGATGGATTGTTACAGCACGGGGACCAATAGAAGCAAGGATCTATTATGCCACCGTGGAGGCCAAGAATCAAATGATTCATTGTGACATCAAGTGGCCTAAAAGGGCATGGGATGCATTGTGACAGCACAGGGGTTAAGAGAGGCAAGGATTCATAGTGACCCAATGGAGGCTAACAATCTAATAATCCCTTTTGACACCAATGGGCCTAAAAGGGGCAGGGATGTATTGTGAAAGCATGGGGCCCAATGAAAACCTGGTACAATTACGCCACCATGGAGGCCAAGAATCAAATGATTCATTGTGACATCAAGTGGCCTAAAAGGGCATGGGATGCATTGTGACACCACAGGAGTTAAGAGAACCAAGGAACCATTGTGACCCAATGCAGGCTAACAATCTAAGAATCCCTTGTGACACCAGGGGGCGCAAAAGGGCCACGGATGGACTCTGACAGCATGGGGACCTATAGAAGCAAGGAACCATTATGACACCATGAAGGCCAAGAATCAAATGGTTCATTGTGACATCAAGTGGCCTAAAAGGGCTTGGAATGCATTGTGACAGCACAGAGGTTAAGAGAAGCAAGGAACCATTGTGACCCAATGCAGGCTAACAATCTAATGATCCCTTGTGGCACCGGGGGGTATAAAAAGGGCCAGGGATGGATTGTTACAGCACGGGGACCAATAGAAGCAAGGATCTATTATCCCACCATGGAGGCCAAGAATCAAATGATTCATTGTGACATCAAGTGGCCTAAAAGGGCATGGGATGCATTGTGACACCACAGAGGTTAAGAGAAGCAAGGAACCATTGTGACCCAATGCAGGCTAACAATCTAATGATCCCTTGTGACACCAATGGGCCTAAAAGGGCCAGGGATGAATTGTTAAAACATGGGGACCAATAGAAGCAAGGATCTATTATGCCACCATGGAGGCCAAGAATCAAATGATTCATTGTGACATCAAGTGGCCTAAAAGGGCATGGGATGCATTGTGACAGCACAGAGGTTAAGAGAAGCAAGGAACCATTGTGACCCAATGCAGGCTAACAATCTAATGATCCCTTGTGGCACCAGGGGGTATAAAAAGGGCCAGGGATGGATTGTTACAGCACGGGGACCAATGGAAGCAAGGATCTATTATGCCACCGTGGAGGCCAAGAATCAAATGATTCATTGTGACATCAAGTGGCCTAAAAGGGCATGGGATGCATTGTGACACCACAGAGGTTAAGAGAAGCAAGGATCCATTGTGACCCAATGTAGGCTAACAATCTAATGATCCCTTTTGACACCAATGGGCCTAAAAGGGACAGGGATGTATTGTGAAAGCATGGGGTCCAATTAAAACCTGGTACAATTACGCCACCATGGAGGCCAAGAATCAAATGATTCATTGTGACAACAAGTGGCCTAAAAGGGCATGGGATGCATTGTGACACCACAGGGGTTAAGAGAAGCAAGGAACCATTGTGACCCAATGTAGGCTAACAATCAAAGAATCCCTTTTGACACCAGGGGGCGCAAAAGGACCCCGGATGAACTCTGACAGCATGGGGAGCTATAGAAGCAAGGAACCATTATGACACCATGAAGGCCAAGAATCAAATGGTTCATTGTAAGACCAAGTGGCCTAAAAGGGCTTGGAATGCATTGTGACACCAGAGAGGTTAAGAGAAGCAAGGAACCATTGTGACCCAATGCAGGCTAACAATCTAATGATCCCTTGTGACACCAATGGGCCTAAAAGGGGCAGGGATGAATTGTTACAGCACGGGGACCAATAGAAGCAAGGATCTATTATGCCACCATGGAGGCCAAGAATCAAATGATTCATTGTGACATCAAGTGGCCTAAAAGGGCATGGGATGCATTGTGACAGCACAGGGGTTAAGAGAAGCAAGGATCCATTGTGACCCAATGGAGGCTAACAATCTAATGATCCCTTGTGACAGCAATGGGCCTAAAAGGGGCAGGGATGTATTGTGAAAGCATGGGGCCCAATTAAAACCTGGTACAATTACGCCACCATGGAGGCCAAGAATCAAATGATTCATTGTGACATCAAGTGGCCTAAAAGGGCATGGGATGCATTGTGACACCACAGGCGTTAAGAGAAGCAAGGAACCATTGTGACCCAATGTAGGCTAACAATCTAAGAATCCCTTTTGACACCAGGGGGCGCAAAAGGACCACGGATGAACTCTGACAGCATGGGGAGCTATAGAAGCAAGGAACCATTATGACACCATGAAGGCCAAGAATCAAATGGTTCATTGTGACATCAAGCGGCCTAAAAGGGCATGGGATGCATTGTGACAGCACAGAGGTTAAGAGAAGCAAGGATCCATTGTGACCCAATGGAGGCTAATAATCCCAGGATCCCATTTGACACCAGGGGCGGGAATAGGGCCAGGGATGAATTGTGACAGCATGGGGCCCAATAGAAACAAAGAACCATTATGACACCATGGAGGCCAAGAATCAAATGATTCATTGTGACATCAAGTGGCCTAAAAGGGCATGGGATGCATTGTGACACCACAGGGGTTAAGAGAAGCAAGGAACCATTTTGACCCAATGCAGGCTAACAATCTAATGATCCCTTGTGACACCAATGGGCCTAAAAGGGGCAGAGATGAATTGTTACAACACCGGGACCAATAAAAGCAAGGATCTATTATGCCACCATGGAGGCCAAGAATCAAATGATTCATTGTGACATCAAGTGGCCTAAAAGGGCATGGGATGCATTGTGACAGCACAGAGGATAAGAGAAGCAAGGAACCATTGTGACCCAATGCAGGCTAACAATCTAATGATCCCTTGTGGCACCAGGGGGTATAAAAAGGGCCAGGGATGGATTGTTACAGCACGGGGACCAATGGAAACAAGGATCTATTATGCCACCGTGGAGGACAAGAATCAAATGATTCATTGTGACATCAAGTGGCCTAAAAGGGCATGGGATGCATTGTGACACCAAAGAGGTTAAGAGAAGCAAGGAACCATTGTGACCCAATGCAGGCTAACAATCTAATGATCCCTTTTGACACCAATGGGCCTAAAAGGGGCAGGGATGTATTGTGAAAGTATGGGGCCCAATTAAAACCTGGTACAATTACGCCACCATGGAGGCCAAGAATCAAATGATTCATTGTGACATCAAGTGGCCTAAAAGGGCATGGGATGCATTGTGACACCACAGGGGTTAAGAGAAGCAAGGAACCATTGTGACCCAATGCAGGCTAACAATCTAATGATCCCTTGTGGCACCAGGGGGTATTAAAAGGGCCAGGGATGAATTGTGACAGCACGGGGACCAATGGAAACAAGGAACCATTATGCCACCATGGAGGCCAAGAATCAAATGATTCATTGTGACATCAAGTGGCCTAAAAGGGCATGGGATGCATTGTGACACCACAGAGGTTAAGAGAAGCAAGGAACCATTGTGACCCAATGCAGGCTAACAATCTAATGATCCCTAGTGACACCAATGGGCCTAAAACGGCCAGGGATGGATTGTTACAGCACGGGGACCAATAGAAGCAAGGATCTATTATGCCACCATGGAGGCCAAGAATCAAATAATTCATTGTGACATCAAGTGGCCTAAAAGGGCATGGGATGCATTGTGACAGCACAGGGGTTAAGAGAAGCAAGGATCCATTGTGACCCAATGTAGGCTAACAATCTAAGAATCCCATTTGACACCAGGGGGCGTAAAAGGTCCAGGGATGAATTGTGACAGCATGGAGCCCAACAGAAACAAGGAAGCACTATGACACCATGGAGGCCAAGAATCAAATGATTCATTGTGACATCAAGTGGCCTAAAAGGGCATGGGATGCATTGTGACACCACAGAGGTTAAGAGAAGCAAGGAATCATTGTGACCCAATGCAGGCTAACAATCTAATGATCCCTTGTGGCACCAGGGGGTATAAAAAGGGCCAGGGATGGATTGTTACAGCACGGGGACCAATAGAAGCAAGGATCTATTATGCCACCGTGGAGGCCAAGAATCAAATGATTCATTGTGACATCAAGTGGCCTAAAAGGGCATGGGATGCATTGTGACAGCACAGGGGTTAAGAGAGGCAAGGATTCATAGTGACCCAATGGAGGCTAACAATCTAATAATCCCTTTTGACACCAATGGGCCTAAAAGGGGCAGGGATGTATTGTGAAAGCATGGGGCCCAATGAAAACCTGGTACAATTACGCCACCATGGAGGCCAAGAATCAAATGATTCATTGTGACATCAAGTGGCCTAAAAGGGCATGGGATGCATTGTGACACCACAGGAGTTAAGAGAACCAAGGAACCATTGTGACCCAATGCAGGCTAACAATCTAAGAATCCCTTGTGACACCAGGGGGCGCAAAAGGGCCACGGATGGACTCTGACAGCATGGGGACCTATAGAAGCAAGGAACCATTATGACACCATGAAGGCCAAGAATAAAATGGTTCATTGTGACATCAAGTGGCCTAAAAGGGCTTGGAATGCATTGTTACAGCACAGAGGTTAAGAGAAGCAAGGAACCATTGTGACCCAATGCAGGCTAACAATCTAATGATCCCTTGTGGCACCGGGGGGTATAAAAAGGGCCAGGGATGGATTGTTACAGCACGGGGACCAATAGAAGCAAGGATCTATTATCCCACCATGGAGGCCAAGAATCAAATGATTCATTGTGACATCAAGTGGCCTAAAAGGGCATGGGATGCATTGTGACACCACAGAGGTTAAGAGAAGCAAGGAACCATTGTGACCCAATGCAGGCTAACAATCTAATGATCCCTTGTGACACCAATGGGCCTAAAAGGGCCAGGGATGAATTGTTACAACATGGGGACCAATAGAAGCAAGGATCTATTATGCCACCATGGAGGCCAAGAATCAAATGATTCATTGTGACATCAAGTGGCCTAAAAGGGCATGGGATGCATTGTGACAGCACAGAGGTTAAGAGAAGCAAGGAACCATTGTGACCCAATGCAGGCTAACAATCTAATGATCCCTTGTGGCACCAGGGGGTATAAAAAGGGCCAGGGATGGATTGTTACAGCACGGGGACCAATGGAAGCAAGGATCTATTATGCCACCGTGGAGGCCAAGAATCAAATGATTCATTGTGACATCAAGTGGCCTAAAAGGGCATGGGATGCATTGTGACACCACAGAGGTTAAGAGAAGCAAGGATCCATTGTGACCCAATGTAGGCTAACAATCTAATGATCCCTTTTGACACCAATGGGCCTAAAAGGGACAGGGATGTATTGTGAAAGCATGGGGTCCAATTAAAACCTGGTACAATTACGCCACCATGGAGGCCAAGAATCAAATGATTCATTGTGACAACAAGTGGCCTAAAAGGGCATGGGATGCATTGTGACACCACAGGGGTTAAGAGAAGCAAGGAACCATTGTGACCCAATGTAGGCTAACAATCAAAGAATCCCTTTTGACACCAGGGGGCGCAAAAGGACCCCGGATGAACTCTGACAGCATGGGGAGCTATAGAAGCAAGGAACCATTATGACACCATGAAGGCCAAGAATCAAATGGTTCATTGTAAGACCAAGTGGCCTAAAAGGGCTTGGAATGCATTGTGACACCAGAGAGGTTAAGAGAAGCAAGGAACCATTGTGACCCAATGCAGGCTAACAATCTAATGATCCCTTGTGACACCAATGGGCCTAAAAGGGGCAGGGATGAATTGTTACAGCACGGGGACCAATAGAAGCAAGGATCTATTATGCCACCATGGAGGCCAAGAATCAAATAATTCATTGTGACATCAAGTGGCCTAAAAGGGCATGGAATGCATTGTGACAGCACAGGCGTTAAGAGAAGCAAGGATCCATTGTGACCCAATGGAGGCTAACAATCTAATGATCCCTTTTGACACCAATGGGCCTAAAAGGGGCAGGGATGATTTGTGAAAGCATGGGGCCCAATGAAAACCTGGTACAATTTCGCCACCATGGAGGCCAATAATCAAATGATTCATTGTGACATCATGTGGCCTAAAAGGGCATGGGATGCATTGTGACACCACAGAGGTTAAGAGAAGCAAGGAACCATTGTGACCCAATGCAGGCTAACAATCTAATGATCCCTTGTGACACCAATGGGCCTAAAAGGGGCAGGGATGAATTGTTACAACACGGGGACCAATAGAAGCAAGGATCTATTATGCCACCATGGAGGCCAAGAATCAAATGATTCATTGTGACATCAAGTGGCCTAAAAGGGCATGGGATGCATTGTGACACCACAGAGGTTAAGAGAAGCAAGGAACCATTGTGACCCAATGCAGGCTAACAATCTAATGATCCCTTGTGTCACCAGGGGTATAAAAAGGGCCAGGGATGGATTGTTACAGCACGGGGACCAATAGAAGCAAGGATCTATTATGCCACCGTGGAGGCCAAGAATCAAATGATTCATTGTGACATCAAGTGGCCTAAAAGGGCATGGGATGCATTGTGACAGCACAGGCGTTAAGAGAAGCAAGGATCCATTGTGATCCAATGTAGGCTAACAATTTAATGATCCCTTTTGACACCAATGGGCCTAAAAGGGGCAGGGATGTATTGTGAAAGTATGGGGCCCAATTAAAACCTGGTACAATTACGCCACCATGGAGGCCAAGAATCAAATGATTCATTGTGACATCAAGTGGCCTAAAAGGGCATGGGATGCATTGTGACACCACAGGGGTTAAGAGAAGCAAGGAACCATTGTGACCCAATGTAGGCTAACAATCTAAGAATCCCTTTTGACACCAGGGGGCGCAAAAGGACCATGGATGAACTCTGACAGCATGGGGAGCTATAGAAGCCAGGAGCAACTATGACACCATGAAGGCCAAGAATCAAATGGTTCATTGTAAGACCAAGTGGCCTAAAAGGGCTTGGAATGCATTGTGACAGCACAGAGGTTAAGAGAAGCAAGGAACCATTGTGACCCAATGCATGCTAACAATCTAATGATCCCTTGTGGCACTAGGGGGTATAAAAAGGGCCAGGGATGGATTGTTACAGCACGGGGACCAATAGAAGCAAGGATCTATTATGCCACCGTGGAGGCCAAGAATCAAATGATTCATTGTGACATCAAGTGGCCTAAAAGGGCATGGGATGCATTGTGACAGCACAGGGGTTAAGAGAGGCAAGGATCCATTGTGACCCAATGGAGGCTAACAATCTAATAATCCCTTTTGACACCAATGGGCCTAAAAGGGGCAGGGATGTATTGTGAAAGCATGGGGCCCAATGAAAACCTGGTACAATTACGCCACCATGGAGGCCAAGAATCAAATGATTCATTGTGACATCAAGTGGCCTAAAAGGGCATGGGATGCATTGTGACACCACAGGAGTTAAGAGAACTAAGGAACCATTGTGACCCAATGCAGGCTAACAATCTAATGATCCCTTGTGGCACCAGGGGGTATAAAAAGGGCCAGGGATGGATTGTTACAGCACGGGGACCAATGGAAACAAGGATCTATTATGCCACCGTGGAGGCCAAGAATCAAATGATTCATTGTGACATCAAGTGGCCTAAAAGGGCATGGGATGCATTGTGACACCACAGAGGTTAAGAGAAGCAAGGAACCATTGTGACCCAATTCAGGCTAACAATCTAATGATCCCTAGTGACACCAATGGGCCTAAAACGGCCAGGGATGGATTGTTACAGCACGGGGACCAATAGAAGCAAGGATCTATTATGCCACCATGGAGGCCAAGAATCAAATAATTCATTGTGACATCAAGTGGCCTAAAAGGGCATGGGATGCATTGTGACAGCACAGGGGTTAAGAGAAGCAAGGATCCATTGTGACCCAATGGAGGCTAACAATCTAAGAATCCCATTTGACACCAGGGGGCGTAAAAGGTCCAGGGATGAATTGTGACAGCATGGAGCCCAACAGAAACAAGGAAGCACTATGACACCATGGAGGCCAAGAATCAAATGATTCATTGTGACATCAAGTGGCCTAAAAGGGCATGGGATGCATTGTGACACCACAGGGGTTAAGAGAAGCAAGGAATCATTGTGACCCAATGCAGGCTAACAATCTAATGATCCCTTGTGACACCAATGGGCCTAAAAGGGGCAGAGATGAATTGTTACAACACGGGGACCAATAAAAGCAAGAATCTATTATGCCACCATGGAGGCCAAGAATCAAATGATTCATTGAGACATCAAGTGGCCTAAAAGGGCATGGGATGCATTGTGACAGCACAGAGGATAAGAGAAGCAAGGAACCATTGTGACCCAATGCAGGCTAACAATCTAATGATCCCTTGTGGCACCAGGGGGTATAAAAAGGGCCAGGGATGGATTGTTACAGCACGGGGACCAATGGAAACAAGGATCTATTATGCCACCGTGGAGGCCAAGAATCAAATGATTCATTGTGACATCAAGTGGCCTAAAAGGGCATGGGATGCATTGTGACACCACAGAGGTTAAGAGAAGCAAGGAACCATTGTGACCCAATGCAGGCTAACAATCTAATGATCCCTTTTGACACCAATGGGCCTAAAAGGGGCAGGGATGTATTGTGAAAGTATGGGGCCCAATTAAAACCTGGTACAATTACGCCACCATGGAGGCCAAGAATCAAATGATTCATTGTGACATCAAGTGGCCTAAAAGGGCATGGGATGCATTGTGACACCACAGGGGTTAAGAGAAGCAAGGAACCATTGTGACCCAATGCAGGCTAACAATCTAATGATCCCTTGTGGCACCAGGGGGTATTAAAAGGGCCAGGGATGAATTGTGACAGCATGGGGCCCAATAGAAACAAGGAACCATTATGCCACCATGGAGGCCAAGAATCAAATGATTCATTGTGACATCAAGTGGCCTAAAAGGGCATGGGATGCATTGTGACACCACAGAGGTTAAGAGAAGCAAGGAACCATTGTGACCCAATGCAGGCTAACAATCTAATGATCCCTAGTGACACCAATGGGCCTAAAACGGCCAGGGATGGATTGTTACAGCACGGGGACCAATAGAAGCAAGGATCTATTATGCCACCATGGAGGCCAGGAATCAAATAATTCATTGTGACATCAAGTGGCCTAAAAGGGCATGGGATGCATTGTGACAGCACAGGGGTTAAGAGAAGCAAGGATCCATTGTGACCCAATGGAGGCTAACAATCTAAGAATCCCATTTGACACCAGGGGGCGTAAAAGGTCCAGGGATGAATTGTGACAGCATGGAGCCCAACAGAAACAAGGAAGCACTATGACACCATGGAGGCCAAGAATCAAATGATTCATTGTGACATCAAGTGGCCTAAAAGGGCATGGGATGCATTGTGACACCACAGAGGTTAAGAGAAGCAAGGAATCATTGTGACCCAATGCAGGCTAACAATCTAATGATCCCTTGTGGCACCAGGGGGTATAAAAAGGGCCAGGGATGGATTGTTACAGCACGGGGACCAATAGAAGCAAGGATCTATTATGCCACCGTGGAGGCCAAGAATCAAATGATTCATTGTGACATCAAGTGGCCTAAAAGGGCATGGGATGCATTGTGACAGCACAGGGGTTAAGAGAGGCAAGGATTCATAGTGACCCAATGGAGGCTAACAATCTAATAATCCCTTTTGACACCAATGGGCCTAAAAGGGGCAGGGATGTATTGTGAAAGCATGGGGCCCAATGAAAACCTGGTACAATTACGCCACCATGGAGGCCAAGAATCAAATGATTCATTGTGACATCAAGTGGCCTAAAAGGGCATGGGATGCATTGTGACACCACAGGAGTTAAGAGAACCAAGGAACCATTGTGACCCAATGCAGGCTAACAATCTAAGAATCCCTTGTGACACCAGGGGGCGCAAAAGGGCCACGGATGGACTCTGACAGCATGGGGACCTATAGAAGCAAGGAACCATTATGACACCATGAAGGCCAAGAATCAAATGGTTCATTGTGACATCAAGTGGCCTAAAAGGGCTTGGAATGCATTGTGACAGCACAGAGGTTAAGAGAAACAAGGAACCATTGTGACCCAATGCAGGCTAACAATCTAATGATCCCTTGTGGCACCGGGGGGTATAAAAAGGGCCAGGGATGGATTGTTACAGCACGGGGACCAATAGAAGCAAGGATCTATTATCCCACCATGGAGGTCAAGAATCAAATGATTCATTGTGACATCAAGTGGCCTAAAAGGGCATGGGATGCATTGTGACACCACAGAGGTTAAGAGAAGCAAGGAACCATTGTGACCCAATGCAGGCTAACAATCTAATGATCCCTTGTGACACCAATGGGCCTAAAAGGGCCAGGGATGAATTTTTACAACACAGGGACCAATAGAAGCAAGGATCTATTATGCCACCGTGGAGGCCAAGAATCAAATGATTCATTGTGACATCAAGTGGCCTAAAAGGGCATGGGATGCATTGTGACAGCACAGAGGTTAAGAGAAGCAAGGAACCATTGTGACCCAATGCAGGCTAACAATCTAATGATCCCTTGTGGCACCAGGGGGTATAAAAAGGGCCAGGGATGGATTGTTACAGCACGGGGACCAATGGAAGCAAGGATCTATTATGCCACCGTGGAGGCCAAGAATCAAATGATTCATTGTGACATCAAGTGGCCTAAAAGGGCATGGGATGCATTGTGACAGCACAGGCGTTAAGAGAAGCAAGGATCCATTGTGACCCAATGTAGGCTAACAATTTACTGATCCCTTTTGACACCAATGGTCCTAAAAGGGGCAGGGATGTATTGTGAAAGCATGGTGCCCAATTAAAACCTGGTACAATTACGCCACCATGGAGGCCAAGAATCAAATGATTCATTGTGACATCAAGTGGCCTAAAAGGGCATGGGATGCATTGTGACACCACAGGGGTTAAGAGAAGCAAGGAACCATTGTGACCCAATGTAGGCTAACAATCTAAGAATCCCTTTTGACACCAGGGGGCGCAAAAGGACCATGGATGAACTCTGACAGCATGGGGAGCTATAGAAGCCAGGAGCAACTATGACACCATGAAGGCCAAGAATCAAATGGTTCATTGTAAGACCAAGTGGCCTAAAAGGGCTTGGAATGTATTGTGACACCATAGAGGTTAAGAGAAGCAAGGAACCATTGTGACCCAATGCATGCTAACAATCTAATGATCCCTTGTGGCACTAGGGGGTATAAAAAGGGCCAGGGATGGATTGTTACAGCATAGGGACCAATAGAAGCAAGGATCTATTATGCCACCGTGGAGGCCAAGAATCAAATGATTCATTGTGACATCAAGTGGCCTAAAAGGGCATGGGATGCATTGTGACAGCACAGGGGTTAAGAGAGGCAAGGATCCATTGTGACCCAATGGAGGCTAACAATCTAATAATCCCTTTTGACACCAATGGGCCTAAAAGGGGCAGGGATGTATTGTGAAAGCATGGGGCCCAATGAAAACCTGGTACAATTACGCCACCATGGAGGCCAAGAATCAAATGATTCATTGTGACATCAAGTGGCCTAAAAGGGCATGGGATGCATTGTGACACCACAGGAGTTAAGAGAACTAAGGAACCATTGTGACCCAATGCAGGCTAACAATCTAATGATCCCTTGTGGCACCAGGGGGTATAAAAAGGGCCAGGGATGGATTGTTACAGCACGGGGACCAATGGAAACAAGGATCTATTATGCCACCGTGGAGGCCAAGAATCAAATGATTCATTGTGACATCAAGTGGCCTAAAAGGGCATGGGATGCATTGTGACACCACAGAGGTTAAGAGAAGCAAGGAACCATTGTGACCCAATGCAGGCTAACAATCTAATGATCCCTTTTGACACCAATGGGCCTAAAAGGGGCAGGGATGTATTGTGAAAGTATGGGGCCCAATTAAAACCTGGTACAATTACGCCACCATGGAGGCCAAGAATCAAATGATTCATTGTGACATCAAGTGGCCTAAAAGGGCATGGGATGCATTGTGACACCACAGGGGTTAAGAGAAGCAAGGAACCATTGTGACCCAATGCAGGCCAACAATCTAATGATCCCTTGTGGCACCAGGGGGTATTAAAAGGGCCAGGGATGAATTGTGACAGCATGGGGCCCAATAGAAACAAGGAACCATTATGCCACCATGGAGGCCAAGAATCAAATGATTCATTGTGACATCAAGTGGCCTAAAAGGGCATGGGATGCATTGTGACACCACAGAGGTTAAGAGAAGCAAGGAACCATTGTGACCCAATTCAGGCTAACAATCTAATGATCCCTAGTGACACCAATGGGCCTAAAACGGCCAGGGATGGATTGTTACAGCACGGGGACCAATAGAAGCAAGGATCTATTATGCCACCATGGAGGCCAAGAATCAAATAATTCATTGTGACATCAAGTGGCCTAAAAGGGCATGGGATGCATTGTGACAGCACAGGGGTTAAGAGAAGCAAGGATCCATTGTGACCCAATGGAGGCTAACAATCTAAGAATCCCATTTGACACCAGGGGGCGTAAAAGGTCCAGGGATGAATTGTGACAGCATGGAGCCCAACAGAAACAAGGAAGCACTATGACACCATGGAGGCCAAGAATCAAATGATTCATTGTGACATCAAGTGGCCTAAAAGGGCATGGGATGCATTGTGACACCACAGAGGTTAAGAGAAGCAAGGAATCATTGTGACCCAATGCAGGCTAACAATCTAATGATCCCTTGTGGCACCAGGGGGTATAAAAAGGGCCAGGGATGGATTGTTACAGCACGGGGACCAATAGAAGCAAGGATCTATTATGCCACCGTGGAGGCCAAGAATCAAATGATTCATTGTGACATCAAGTGGCCTAAAAGGGCATGGGATGCATTGTGACAGCACAGGGGTTAAGAGAGGCAAGGATTCATAGTGACCCAATGGAGGCTAACAATCTAATAATCCCTTTTGACACCAATGGGCCTAAAAGGGGCAGGGATGTATTGTGAAAGCATGGGGCCCAATGAAAACCTGGTACAATTACGCCACCATGGAGGCCAAGAATCAAATGATTCATTGTGACATCAAGTGGCCTAAAAGGGCATGGGATGCATTGTGACACCACAGGAGTTAAGAGAACCAAGGAACCATTGTGACCCAATGCAGGCTAACAATCTAAGAATCCCTTGTGACACCAGGGGGCGCAAAAGGGCCACGGATGGACTCTGACACCATGGGGACCTATAGAAGCAAGGAACCATTATGACACCATGAAGGCCAAGAATCAAATGGTTCATTGTGACATCAAGTGGCCTAAAAGGGCTTGGAATGCATTGTGACAGCACAGAGGTTAAGAGAAGCAAGGAACCATTGTGACCCAATGCAGGCTAACAATCTGATGATCCCTTGTGGCACCGGGGGGTATAAAAAGGGCCAGGGATGGATTGTTACAGCACGGGGACCAATAGAAGCAAGGATCTATTATCCCACCATGGAGGCCAAGAATCAAATGATTCATTGTGACATCAAGTGGCCTAAAAGGGCATGGGATGCATTGTGACACCACAGAGGTTAAGAGAAGCAAGGAACCATTGTGACCCAATGCAGGCTAACAATCTAATGATCCCTTGTGACACCAATGGGCCTAAAAGGGCCAGGGATGAATTGTTACAACACGGGGACCAATAGAAGCAAGGATCTATTATGCCACCATGGAGGCCAAGAATCAAATGATTCATTGTGACATCAAGTGGCCTAAAAGGGCATGGGATGCATTGTGACAGCACAGAGGTTAAGAGAAGCAAGGAACCATTGTGACCCAATGCAGGCTAACAATCTAATGATCCCTTGTGGCACCAGGGGGTATAAAAAGGGCCAGGGATGGATTGTTACAGCACGGGGACCAATGGAAGCAAGGATCTATTATGCCACCGTGGAGGCCAAGAATCAAATGATTCATTGTGACATCAAGTGGCCTAAAAGGGCATGGGATGCATTGTGACACCACAGAGGTTAAGAGAAGCAAGGATCCATTGTGACCCAATGTAGGCTAACAATCTAATGATCCCTTTTGACACCAATGGGCCTAAAAGGGACAGGGATGTATTGTGAAAGCATGGGGCCCAATTAAAACCTGGTACAATTACGCCACCATGGAGGCCAAGAATCAAATGATTCATTGTGACAACAAGTGGCCTAAAAGGGCATGGGATGCATTGTGACACCACAGGGGTTAAGAGAAGCAAGGAACCATTGTGACCCAAGGTAGGCTAACAATCTAAGAATCCCTTTTGACACCAGGGGGCGCAAAAGGACCACGGATGAACTCTGACAGCATGGGGAGCTATAGAAGCAAGGAACCATTATGACACCATGAAGGCCAAGAATCAAATGGTTCATTGTAAGACCAAGTGACCTAAAAGGGCTTGGAATGCATTGTGACACCACAGAGGTTAAGAGAAGCAAGGAACCATTGTGACCCAATGCAGGCTAACAATCTAATGATCCCTTGTGACACCAATGGGCCTAAAAGGGGCAGGGATGAATTGTTACAGCACGGGGACCAATAGAAACAAGGATCTATTATGCCACCATGGAGGCCAAGAATCAAATAATTCATTGTGACATCAAGTGGCCTAAAAGGGCATGGAATGCATTGTGACAGCACAGGCGTTAAGAGAAGCAAGGATCCATTGTGACCCAATGTAGGCTAACAATCTAATGATCCCTTTTGACACCAATGGGCCTAAAAGGGGCAGGGATGTATTGTGAAAGCATGGGGCCCAATTAAAACCTGGTACAATTACGCCACCATGGAGGCCAAGAATCAAATGATTCATTGTGACATCAAGTGGCCTAAAAGGGCATGGGATGCATTGTGACACCACAGGGGTTAAGAGAAGCAAGGAACCATTGTGACCCAATGTAGGCTAACAATCTAAGAATCCCTTTTGACACCAGGGGGCGCAAAAGGACCATGGATGAACTCTGACAGCATGGGGAGCTAAAGAAGCCAGGAGCAACTATGACACCATGAAGGCCAAGAATCAAATGATTCATTGTGACAACAAGTGGCCTAAAAGGGCATGGGATGCATTGTGACACCACAGAGGTTAAGAGAAGCAAGGAACCATTGTGACCCAATGCAGGCTAACAATCTAAGAATCCCTTGTGACACCAGGGGGCGCAAAAGGGCCACGGATGGACTCTGACAGCATGGGGAGCTATAGAAGCAAGGAACCATTATGACACCGTGAAGGCCAAGAATCAAATAATTCATTGTGACATCAAGTGGCCTAAAAGGGCTTGGAATGCATTGTGACACCACAGAGGTTAACAGAAGCAAGGAACCATTGTGACCCAATGCAGGCTAACAATCTAATGATCCCTTGTGGCACCAGGGGGTATAAAAAGGGCCAGGGATGGATTGTTACAGCACGGGGACCAATAGAAGCAAGGATCTATAATGCCACCATGGAGGCCAAGAATCAAATGATTCATTGTGACATCAAGTGGCCTAAAAGGGCATGGGATGCATTGTGACAGCACAGAGGTTAAGAGAAGCAAGGAAACATTGTGACCCAATGCAGGCTAACAATCTAATGATCCCTTGTGACACCAATGGGCCTAAAAGGGGCAGGGATGAATTGTTACAACACGGGGACCAATAGAAACAAGGATCTATTATGCCACCATGGAGGCCAAGAATCAAATGATTCATTGTGACATCAAGTGGCCTAAAAGGGCATGGGATGCATTGTGACAGCACAGAGGTTAAGAGAAGCAAGGAACCATTGTGACCCAATGCAGGCTAACAATCTAATGATCCCTTGTGGCACCAGGGGGTATAAAAAGGGCCAGGGATGGATTGTTACAGCACGGGGACCAATGGAAGCAAGGATCTATTATGCCACCGTGGAGGCCAAGAATCAAATGATTCATTGTGACATCAAGTGGCCTAAAAGGGCATGGGATGCATTGTGACACCACAGAGGTTAAGAGAAGCAAGGATCCATTTTGACCCAATGGAGGCTAACAATCTAATGATCCCTTTTGACACCAATGGGCCTAAAAGGGGCAGGGATGTATTGTGAAAGTATGGGGCCCAATGAAAACCTGGTACAATTACGCCACCATGGAGGCCAAGAATCAAATGATTCATTGTGACATCAAGTGGCCTAAAAGGGCATGGGATGCATTGTGACACCACAGGGGTTAAGAGAAGCAAGGAACCATTGTGACCCAATGTAGGCTAACAATCTAAGAATCCCTTTTGACACCAGGGGGCGCAAAAGGACCACGGATGAACTCTGACAGCATGGGGACCTATAGAAGCCAGGGACAATTATGACACCATGAAGGCCAAGAATCAAATGGTTCATTGTAAGACCAAGTGGCCTAAAAGGACTTGGAATGCATTGTGACAGCACAGAGGTTAAGAGAAGCAAGGAACCATTGTGACCCAATGCAGGCTAAAAATCTAATGATCCCTTGTGGCACCAGGGGGTATAAAAAGGGCCAGGGATGGATTGTTACAGCACGGGGACCAATAGAAGCAAGGATCTATTATGCCACCGTGGAGGCCAAGAATCAAATGATTCATTGTGACATCAAGTGGCCTAAAAGGGCATGGGATGCATTGTGACACCACAGGGGTTAAGAGAAGCAAGGAATCATTGTGACCCAATGCAGGCTAACAATCTAATGATCCCTTGTGGCACCAGGGGGTATAAAAAGGGCCAGGGATGGATTGTTACAGCACGGGGACCAATGGAATCAAGGATCTATTATGCCACCGTGGAGGCCAAGAATCAAATGATTCATTGTGACATCAAGTGGCCTAAAAGGGCATGGGATGCATTGTGACACCGCAGAGGTTAAGAGAAGCAAGGATCCATTGTGACCCAATGTAGGCTAACAATCTAATGATCCCTTTTGACACCAATGGGCCTAAAAGGGACAGGGATGTATTGTGAAAGCATGGGGTCCAATTAAAACCTGGTACAATTACGCCACCATGGAGGCCAAGAATCAAATGATTCATTGTGACAACAAGTGGCCTAAAAGGGCATGGGATGCATTGTGACACCACAGGGGTTAAGAGAAGCAAGGAACCATTGTGACCCAATGTAGGCTAACAATCAAAGAATCCCTTTTGACACCAGGGGGCGCAAAAGGACCCCGGATGAACTCTGACAGCATGGGGAGCTATAGAAGCAAGGAACCATTATGACACCATGAAGGCCAAGAATCAAATGATTCATTGTAAGACCAAGTGGCCTAAAAGGGCTTGGAATGCATTGTGACACCAGAGAGGTTAAGAGAAGCAAGGAACCATTGTGACCCAATGCAGGCTAACAATCTAATGATCCCTTGTGACACCAATGGGCCTAAAAGGGGCAGGGATGAATTGTTACAGCACGGGGACCAATAGAAGCAAGGATCTATTATGCCACCATGGAGGCCAAGAATCAAATAATTCATTGTGACATCAAGTGGCCTAAAAGGGCATGGAATGCATTGTGACAGCACAGGCGTTAAGAGAAGCAAGGATCCATTGTGACCCAATGGAGGCTAACAATCTAATGATCCCTTTTGACACCAATGGGCCTAAAAGGGGCAGGGATGATTTGTGAAAGCATGGGGCCCAATGAAAACCTGGTACAATTTCGCCAACATGGAGGCCAATAATCAAATGATTCATTGTGACATCATGTGGCCTAAAAGGGCATGGGATGCATTGTGACACCACAGAGGTTAAGAGAAGCAAGGAACCATTGTGACCCAATGCAGGCTAACAATCTAATGATCCCTTGTGACACCAATGGGCCTAAAAGGGGCAGGGATGAATTGTTACAACACGGGGACCAATAGAAGCAAGGATCTATTATGCCACCATGGAGGCCAAGAATCAAATGATTCATTGTGACATCAAGTGGCCTAAAAGGGCATGGGATGCATTGTGACACCACAGAGGTTAAGAGAAGCAAGGAACCATTGTGACCCAATGCAGGCTAACAATCTAATGATCCCTTGTGTCACCAGGGGTATAAAAAGGGCCAGGGATGGATTGTTACAGCACGGGGACCAATAGAAGCAAGGATCTATTATGCCACCGTGGAGGCCAAGAATCAAATGATTCATTGTGACATCAAGTGGCCTAAAAGGGCATGGGATGCATTGTGACAGCACAGGCGTTAAGAGAAGCAAGGATCCATTGTGATCCAATGTAGGCTAACAATTTAATGATCCCTTTTGACACCAATGGGCCTAAAAGGGGCAGGGATGTATTGTGAAAGTATGGGGCCCAATGAAAACCTGGTACAATTACGCCACCATGGAGGCCAAGAATCAAATGATTCATTGTGACATCAAGTGGCCTAAAAGGGCATGGGATGCATTGTGACACCACAGGGGTTAAGAGAAGCAAGGAACCATTGTGACCCAATGTAGGCTAACAATCTAAGAATCCCTTTTGACACCAGGGGGCGCAAAAGGACCATGGATGAACTCTGACAGCATGGGGAGCTATAGAAGCCAGGAGCAACTATGACACCATGAAGGCCAAGAATCAAATGGTTCATTGTAAGACCAAGTGGCCTAAAAGGGCTTGGAATGCATTGTGACACCACAGAGGTTAAGAGAAGCAAGGAACCATTGTGACCCAATGCATGCTAACAATCTAATGATCCCTTGTGGCACTAGGGGGTATAAAAAGGGCCAGGGATGGATTGTTACAGCACGGGGACCAATAGAAGCAAGGATCTATTATGCCACCGTGGAGGCCAAGAATCAAATGATTCATTGTGACATCAAGTGGCCTAAAAGGGCATGGGATGCATTGTGACAGCACAGGGGTTAAGAGAGGCAAGGATCCATTGTGACCCAATGGAGGCTAACAATCTAAGAATCCCATTTGACACCAGGGGGCGTAAAAGGTCCAGGGATGAATTGTGACAGCATGGAGCCCAACAGAAACAAGGAAGCACTATGACACCATGGAGGCCAAGAATCAAATGATTCATTGTGACATCAAGTGGCCTAAAAGGGCATGGGATGCATTGTGACACCACAGGGGTTAAGAGAAGCAAGGAATCATTGTGACCCAATGCAGGCTAACAATCTAATGATCCCTTGTGACACCAATGGGCCTAAAAGGGGCAGAGATGAATTGTTACAACACGGGGACCAATAAAAGCAAGAATCTATTATGCCACCATGGAGGCCAAGAATCAAATGATTCATTGAGACATCAAGTGGCCTAAAAGGGCATGGGATGCATTGTGACAGCACAGAGGATAAGAGAAGCAAGGAACCATTGTGACCCAATGCAGGCTAACAATCTAATGATCCCTTGTGGCACCAGGGGGTATAAAAAGGGCCAGGGATGGATTGTTACAGCACGGGGACCAATGGAAACAAGGATCTATTATGCCACCGTGGAGGCCAAGAATCAAATGATTCATTGTGACATCAAGTGGCCTAAAAGGGCATGGGATGCATTGTGACACGACAGAGGTTAAGAGAAGCAAGGAACCATTGTGACCCAATGCAGGCTAACAATCTAATGATCCCTTTTGACACCAATGGGCCTAAAAGGGGCAGGGATGTATTGTGAAAGTATGGGGCCCAATTAAAACCTGGTACAATTACGCCACCATGGAGGCCAAGAATCAAATGATTCATTGTGACATCAAGTGGCCTAAAAGGGCATGGGATGCATTGTGACACCACAGGGGTTAAGAGAAGCAAGGAACCATTGTGACCCAATGCAGGCTAACAATCTAATGATCCCTTGTGGCACCAGGGGGTATTAAAAGGGCCAGGGATGATTTGTGACAGCATGGGGCCCAATAGAAACAAGGAACCATTATGCCACCATGGAGGCCAAGAATCAAATGATTCATTGTGACATCAAGTGGCCTAAAAGGGCATGGGATGCATTGTGACACCACAGAGGTTAAGAGAAGCAAGGAACCATTGTGACCCAATGCAGGCTAACAATCTAATGATCCCTAGTGACACCAATGGGCCTAAAACGGCCAGGGATGGATTGTTACAGCACGGGGACCAATAGAAGCAAGGATCTATTATGCCACCATGGAGGCCAGGAATCAAATAATTCATTGTGACATCAAGTGGCCTAAAAGGGCATGGGATGCATTGTGACAGCACAGGGGTTAAGAGAGGCAAGGATCCATTGTGACCCAATGGAGGCTAACAATCTAAGAATCCCATTTGACACCAGGGGGCGTAAAAGGTCCAGGGATGAATTGTGACAGCATGGAGCCCAACAGAAACAAGGAAGCACTATGACACCATGGAGGCCAAGAATCAAATGATTCATTGTGACATCAAGTGGCCTAAAAGGGCATGGGATGCATTGTGACACCACAGAGGTTAAGAGAAGCAAGGAATCATTGTGACCCAATGCAGGCTAACAATCTAATGATCCCTTGTGGCACCAGGGGGTATAAAAAGGGCCAGGGATGGATTGTTACAGCACGGGGACCAATAGAAGCAAGGATCTATTATGCCACCGTGGAGGCCAAGAATCAAATGATTCATTGTGACATCAAGTGGCCTAAAAGGGCATGGGATGCATTGTGACAGCACAGGGGTTAAGAGAGGCAAGGATTCATAGTGACCCAATGGAGGCTAACAATCTAATAATCCCTTTTGACACCAATGGGCCTAAAAGGGGCAGGGATGTATTGTGAAAGCATGGGGCCCAATGAAAACCTGGTACAATTACGCCACCATGGAGGCCAAGAATCAAATGATTCATTGTGACATCAAGTGGCCTAAAAGGGCATGGGATGCATTGTGACACCACAGGGGTTAAGAGAAGCAAGGAACCATTGTGACCCAATGCAGGCTAACAATCTAATGATCCCTTGTGGCACCAGGGGGTATTAAAAGGGCCAGGGATGAATTGTGACAGCATGGGGCCCAATAGAAACAAGGAACCATTATGCCACCATGGAGGCCAAGAATCAAATGATTCATTGTGACATCAAGTGGCCTAAAAGGGCATGGGATGCATTGTGACACCACAGAGGTTAAGAGAAGCAAGGAACCATTGTGACCCAATGCAGGCTAACAATCTAATGATCCCTTGTGACACCAATGGGCCTAAAACGGCCAGGGATGGATTGTTACAGCACGGGGACCAATAGAAGCAAGGATCTATTATGCCACCATGGAGGCCAAGAATCAAATAATTCATTGTGACATCAAGTGGCCTAAAAGGGCATGGGATGCATTGTGACAGCACAGGGGTTAAGAGAAGCAAGGATCCATTGTGACCCAATGTAGGCTAACAATCTAAGAATCCCATTTGACACCAGGGGGCGTAAAAGGTCCAGGGATGAATTGTGACAGCATGGAGCCCAACAGAAACAAGGAAGCACTATGACACCATGGAGGCCAAGAATCAAATGATTCATTGTGACATCAAGTGGCCTAAAAGGGCATGGGATGCATTGTGACACCACAGAGGTTAAGAGAAGCAAGGAATCATTGTGACCCAATGCAGGCTAACAATCTAATGATCCCTTGTGGCACCAGGGGGTATAAAAAGGGCCAGGGATGGATTGTTACAGCACGGGGACCAATAGAAGCAAGGATCTATTATGCCACCGTGGAGGCCAAGAATCAAATGATTCATTGTGACATCAAGTGGCCTAAAAGGGCATGGGATGCATTGTGACAGCACAGGGGTTAAGAGAGGCAAGGATTCATAGTGACCCAATGGAGGCTAACAATCTAATAATCCCTTTTGACACCAATGGGCCTAAAAGGGGCAGGGATGTATTGTGAAAGCATGGGGCCCAATGAAAACCTGGTACAATTACGCCACCATGGAGGCCAAGAATCAAATGATTCATTGTGACATCAAGTGGCCTAAAAGGGCATGGGATGCATTGTGACACCACAGGAGTTAAGAGAACCAAGGAACCATTGTGACCCAATGCAGGCTAACAATCTAAGAATCCCTTGTGACACCAGGGGGCGCAAAAGGGCCACGGATGGACTCTGACAGCATGGGGACCTAGGGAAGCAAGGAACCATTATGACACCATGAAGGCCAAGAATCAAATGGTTCATTGTGACATCAAGTGGCCTAAAAGGGCTTGGAATGCATTGTGACAGCACAGAGGTTAAGAGAAACAAGGAACCATTGTGACCCAATGCAGGCTAACAATCTAATGATCCCTTGTGGCACCGGGGGGTATAAAAAGGGCCAGGGATGGATTGTTACAGCACGGGGACCAATAGAAGCAAGGATCTATTATCCCACCATGGAGGTCAAGAATCAAATGATTCATTGTGACATCAAGTGGCCTAAAAGGGCATGGGATGCATTGTGACACCACAGAGGTTAAGAGAAGCAAGGAACCATTGTGACCCAATGCAGGCTAACAATCTAATGATCCCTTGTGACACCAATGGGCCTAAAAGGGCCAGGGATGAATTGTTACAACACGGGGACCAATAGAAGCAAGGATCTATTATGCCACCATGGAGGCCAAGAATCAAATGATTCATTGTGACATCAAGTGGCCTAAAAGGGCATGGGATGCATTGTGACAGCACAGAGGTTAAGAGAAGCAAGGAACCATTGTGACCCAATGCAGGCTAACAATCTAATGATCCCTTGTGGCACCAGGGGGTATAAAAAGGGCCAGGGATGGATTGTTACAGCACGGGGACCAATGGAAGCAGGGATCTATTATGCCACCGTGGAGGCCAAGAATCAAATGATTCATTGTGACATCAAGTGGCCTAAAAGGGCATGGGATGCATTGTGACAGCACAGGCGTTAAGAGAAGCAAGGATCCATTGTGACCCAATGTAGGCTAACAATTTAATGATCCCTTTTGACACCAATGGGCCTAAAAGGGGCAGGGATGTATTGTGAAAGCATGGGGCCCAATTAAAACCTGGTACAATTACGCCACCATGGAGGCCAAGAATCAAATGATTCATTGTGACATCAAGTGGCCTAAAAGGGCATGGGATGCATTGTGACACCACAGGGGTTAAGAGAAGCAAGGAACCATTGTGACCCAATGTAGGCTAACAATCTAAGAATCCCTTTTGACACCAGGGGGCGCAAAAGGACCATGGATGAACTCTGACAGCATGGGGAGCTATAGAAGCCAGGAGCAACTACGACACCATGAAGGCCAAGAATCAAATGGTTCATTGTAAGACCAAGTGGCCTAAAAGGGCTTGGAATGCATTGTGACACCATAGAGGTTAAGAGAAGCAAGGAACCATTGTGACCCAATGCATGCTAACAATCTAAGAATCCCTTGTGGCACTAGGGGGTATAAAAAGGGCCAGGGATGGATTGTTACAGCACGGGGACCAATAGAAGCAAGGATCTATTATGCCACCGTGGAGGCCAAGAATCAAATGATTCATTGTGACATCAAGTGGCCTAAAAGGGCATGGGATGCATTGTGACAGCACAGGGGTTAAGAGAGGCAAGGATCCATTGTGACCCAATGGAGGCTAACAATCTAATAATCCCTTTTGACACCAATGGGCCTAAAAGGGGCAGGGATGTATTGTGAAAGCATGGGGCCCAATGAAAACCTGGTACAATTACGCCACCATGGAGGCCAAGAATCAAATGATTCATTGTGACATCAAGTGGCCTAAAAGGGCATGGGATGCATTGTGACACCACAGGAGTTAAGAGAACTAAGGAACCATTGTGACCCAATGCAGGCTAACAATCTAATGATCCCTTGTGGCACCAGGGGGTATAAAAAGGGCCAGGGATGGATTGTTACAGCACGGGGACCAATGGAAACAAGGATCTATTATGCCACCGTGGAGGCCAAGAATCAAATGATTCATTGTGACATCAAGTGGCCTAAAAGGGCATGGGATGCATTGTGACAGCACAGGGGTTAAGAGAGGCAAGGATCCATTGTGACCCAATGGAGGCTAACAATCTAATAATCCCTTTTGACACCAATGGGCCTAAAAGGGGCAGGGATGTATTGTGAAAGCATGGGGCCCAATGAAAACCTGGTACAATTACGCCACCATGGAGGCCAAGAATCAAATGATTCATTGTGACATCAAGTGGCCTAAAAGGGCATGGGATGCATTGTGACACCACAGGAGTTAAGAGAACTAAGGAACCATTGTGACCCAATGCAGGCTAACAATCTAATGATCCCTTGTGGCACCAGGGGGTATAAAAAGGGCCAGGGATGGATTGTTACAGCACGGGGACCAATGGAAACAAGGATCTATTATGCCACCGTGGAGGCCAAGAATCAAATGATTCATTGTGACATCAAGTGGCCTAAAAGGGCATGGGATGCATTGTGACAGCACAGGGGTTAAGAGAGGCAAGGATCCATTGTGACCCAATGGAGGCTAACAATCTAAGAATCCCATTTGACACCAGGGGGCGTAAAAGGTCCAGGGATGAATTGTGACAGCATGGAGCCCAACAGAAACAAGGAAGCACTATGACACCATGGAGGCCAAGAATCAAATGATTCATTGTGACATCAAGTGGCCTAAAAGGGCATGGGATGCATTGTGACACCACAGGGGTTAAGAGAAGCAAGGAATCATTGTGACCCAATGCAGGCTAACAATCTAATGATCCCTTGTGACACCAATGGGCCTAAAAGGGGCAGAGATGAATTGTTACAACACGGGGACCAATAAAAGCAAGAATCTATTATGCCACCATGGAGGCCAAGAATCAAATGATTCATTGAGACATCAAGTGGCCTAAAAGGGCATGGGATGCATTGTGACAGCACAGAGGATAAGAGAAGCAAGGAACCATTGTGACCCAATGCAGGCTAACAATCTAATGATCCCTTGTGGCACCAGGGGGTATAAAAAGGGCCAGGGATGGATTGTTACAGCACGGGGACCAATGGAAACAAGGATCTATTATGCCACCGTGGAGGCCAAGAATCAAATGATTCATTGTGACATCAAGTGGCCTAAAAGGGCATGGGATGCATTGTGACACGACAGAGGTTAAGAGAAGCAAGGAACCATTGTGACCCAATGCAGGCTAACAATCTAATGATCCCTTTTGACACCAATGGGCCTAAAAGGGGCAGGGATGTATTGTGAAAGTATGGGGCCCAATTAAAACCTGGTACAATTACGCCACCATGGAGGCCAAGAATCAAATGATTCATTGTGACATCAAGTGGCCTAAAAGGGCATGGGATGCATTGTGACACCACAGGGGTTAAGAGAAGCAAGGAACCATTGTGACCCAATGCAGGCTAACAATCTAATGATCCCTTGTGGCACCAGGGGGTATTAAAAGGGCCAGGGATGATTTGTGACAGCATGGGGCCCAATAGAAACAAGGAACCATTATGCCACCATGGAGGCCAAGAATCAAATGATTCATTGTGACATCAAGTGGCCTAAAAGGGCATGGGATGCATTGTGACACCACAGAGGTTAAGAGAAGCAAGGAACCATTGTGACCCAATGCAGGCTAACAATCTAATGATCCCTAGTGACACCAATGGGCCTAAAACGGCCAGGGATGGATTGTTACAGCACGGGGACCAATAGAAGCAAGGATCTATTATGCCACCATGGAGGCCAGGAATCAAATAATTCATTGTGACATCAAGTGGCCTAAAAGGGCATGGGATGCATTGTGACAGCACAGGGGTTAAGAGAGGCAAGGATCCATTGTGACCCAATGGAGGCTAACAATCTAAGAATCCCATTTGACACCAGGGGGCGTAAAAGGTCCAGGGATGAATTGTGACAGCATGGAGCCCAACAGAAACAAGGAAGCACTATGACACCATGGAGGCCAAGAATCAAATGATTCATTGTGACATCAAGTGGCCTAAAAGGGCATGGGATGCATTGTGACACCACAGAGGTTAAGAGAAGCAAGGAATCATTGTGACCCAATGCAGGCTAACAATCTAATGATCCCTTGTGGCACCAGGGGGTATAAAAAGGGCCAGGGATGGATTGTTACAGCACGGGGACCAATAGAAGCAAGGATCTATTATGCCACCGTGGAGGCCAAGAATCAAATGATTCATTGTGACATCAAGTGGCCTAAAAGGGCATGGGATGCATTGTGACAGCACAGGGGTTAAGAGAGGCAAGGATTCATAGTGACCCAATGGAGGCTAACAATCTAATAATCCCTTTTGACACCAATGGGCCTAAAAGGGGCAGGGATGTATTGTGAAAGCATGGGGCCCAATGAAAACCTGGTACAATTACGCCACCATGGAGGCCAAGAATCAAATGATTCATTGTGACATCAAGTGGCCTAAAAGGGCATGGGATGCATTGTGACACCACAGGGGTTAAGAGAAGCAAGGAACCATTGTGACCCAATGCAGGCTAACAATCTAATGATCCCTTGTGGCACCAGGGGGTATTAAAAGGGCCAGGGATGAATTGTGACAGCATGGGGCCCAATAGAAACAAGGAACCATTATGCCACCATGGAGGCCAAGAATCAAATGATTCATTGTGACATCAAGTGGCCTAAAAGGGCATGGGATGCATTGTGACACCACAGAGGTTAAGAGAAGCAAGGAACCATTGTGACCCAATGCAGGCTAACAATCTAATGATCCCTTGTGACACCAATGGGCCTAAAACGGCCAGGGATGGATTGTTACAGCACGGGGACCAATAGAAGCAAGGATCTATTATGCCACCATGGAGGCCAAGAATCAAATAATTCATTGTGACATCAAGTGGCCTAAAAGGGCATGGGATGCATTGTGACAGCACAGGGGTTAAGAGAAGCAAGGATCCATTGTGACCCAATGTAGGCTAACAATCTAAGAATCCCATTTGACACCAGGGGGCGTAAAAGGTCCAGGGATGAATTGTGACAGCATGGAGCCCAACAGAAACAAGGAAGCACTATGACACCATGGAGGCCAAGAATCAAATGATTCATTGTGACATCAAGTGGCCTAAAAGGGCATGGGATGCATTGTGACACCACAGAGGTTAAGAGAAGCAAGGAATCATTGTGACCCAATGCAGGCTAACAATCTAATGATCCCTTGTGGCACCAGGGGGTATAAAAAGGGCCAGGGATGGATTGTTACAGCACGGGGACCAATAGAAGCAAGGATCTATTATGCCACCGTGGAGGCCAAGAATCAAATGATTCATTGTGACATCAAGTGGCCTAAAAGGGCATGGGATGCATTGTGACAGCACAGGGGTTAAGAGAGGCAAGGATTCATAGTGACCCAATGGAGGCTAACAATCTAATAATCCCTTTTGACACCAATGGGCCTAAAAGGGGCAGGGATGTATTGTGAAAGCATGGGGCCCAATGAAAACCTGGTACAATTACGCCACCATGGAGGCCAAGAATCAAATGATTCATTGTGACATCAAGTGGCCTAAAAGGGCATGGGATGCATTGTGACACCACAGGAGTTAAGAGAACCAAGGAACCATTGTGACCCAATGCAGGCTAACAATCTAAGAATCCCTTGTGACACCAGGGGGCGCAAAAGGGCCACGGATGGACTCTGACAGCATGGGGACCTAGGGAAGCAAGGAACCATTATGACACCATGAAGGCCAAGAATCAAATGGTTCATTGTGACATCAAGTGGCCTAAAAGGGCTTGGAATGCATTGTGACAGCACAGAGGTTAAGAGAAACAAGGAACCATTGTGACCCAATGCAGGCTAACAATCTAATGATCCCTTGTGGCACCGGGGGGTATAAAAAGGGCCAGGGATGGATTGTTACAGCACGGGGACCAATAGAAGCAAGGATCTATTATCCCACCATGGAGGTCAAGAATCAAATGATTCATTGTGACATCAAGTGGCCTAAAAGGGCATGGGATGCATTGTGACAGCACAGAGGTTAAGAGAAGCAAGGAACCATTGTGACCCAATGCAGGCTAACAATCTAATGATCCCTTGTGGCACCAGGGGGTATAAAAAGGGCCAGGGATGGATTGTTACAGCACGGGGACCAATGGAAGCAAGGATCTATTATGCCACCGTGGAGGCCAAGAATCAAATGATTCATTGTGACATCAAGTGGCCTAAAAGGGCATGGGATGCATTGTGACAGCACAGGCGTTAAGAGAAGCAAGGATCCATTGTGACCCAATGTAGGCTAACAATTTAATGATCCCTTTTGACACCAATGGGCCTAAAAGGGGCAGGGATGTATTGTGAAAGCATGGGGCCCAATTAAAACCTGGTACAATTACGCCACCATGGAGGCCAAGAATCAAATGATTCATTGTGACATCAAGTGGCCTAAAAGGGCATGGGATGCATTGTGACACCACAGGGGTTAAGAGAAGCAAGGAACCATTGTGACCCAATGTAGGCTAACAATCTAAGAATCCCTTTTGACACCAGGGGGCGCAAAAGGACCATGGATGAACTCTGACAGCATGGGGAGCTATAGAAGCCAGGAGCAACTACGACACCATGAAGGCCAAGAATCAAATGGTTCATTGTAAGACCAAGTGGCCTAAAAGGGCTTGGAATGCATTGTGACACCATAGAGGTTAAGAGAAGCAAGGAACCATTGTGACCCAATGCATGCTAACAATCTAAGAATCCCTTGTGGCACTAGGGGGTATAAAAAGGGCCAGGGATGGATTGTTACAGCACGGGGACCAATAGAAGCAAGGATCTATTATGCCACCGTGGAGGCCAAGAATCAAATGATTCATTGTGACATCAAGTGGCCTAAAAGGGCATGGGATGCATTGTGACAGCACAGGGGTTAAGAGAGGCAAGGATCCATTGTGACCCAATGGAGGCTAACAATCTAATAATCCCTTTTGACACCAATGGGCCTAAAAGGGGCAGGGATGTATTGTGAAAGCATGGGGCCCAATGAAAACCTGGTACAATTACGCCACCATGGAGGCCAAGAATCAAATGATTCATTGTGACATCAAGTGGCCTAAAAGGGCATGGGATGCATTGTGACACCACAGGAGTTAAGAGAACTAAGGAACCATTGTGACCCAATGCAGGCTAACAATCTAATGATCCCTTGTGGCACCAGGGGGTATAAAAAGGGCCAGGGATGGATTGTTACAGCACGGGGACCAATGGAAACAAGGATCTATTATGCCACCGTGGAGGCCAAGAATCAAATGATTCATTGTGACATCAAGTGGCCTAAAAGGGCATGGGATGCATTGTGACACCACAGAGGTTAAGAGAAGCAAGGAACCATTGTGACCCAATGCAGGCTAACAATCTAATGATCCCTTTTGACACCAATGGGCCTAAAAGGGGCAGGGATGTATTGTGAAAGTATGGGGCCCAATTAAAACCTGGTACAATTACGCCACCATGGAGGCCAAGAATCAAATGATTCATTGTGACATCAAGTGGCCTAAAAGGGCATGGGATGCATTGTGACACCACAGGGGTTAAGAGAAGCAAGGAACCATTGTGACCCAATGCAGGCTAACAATCTAATGATCCCTTGTGGCACCAGGGGGTATTAAAAGGGCCAGTGATGAATTGTGACAGCATGGGGCCCAATAGAAACAAGGAACCATTATGCCACCATGGAGGCCAAGAATCAAATGATTCATTGTGACATCAAGTGGCCTAAAAGGGCATGGGATGCATTGTGACACCACAGAGGTTAAGAGAAGCAAGGAACCATTGTGACCCAATTCAGGCTAACAATCTAATGATCCCTAGTGACACCAATGGGCCTAAAACGGCCAGGGATGGATTGTTACAGCACGGGGACCAATAGAAGCAAGGATCTATTATGCCACCATGGAGGCCAAGAATCAAATAATTCATTGTGACATCAAGTGGCCTAAAAGGGCATGGGATGCATTGTGACAGCACAGGGGTTAAGAGAAGCAAGGATCCATTGTGACCCAATGGAGGCTAACAATCTAAGAATCCCATTTGACACCAGGGGGCGTAAAAGGTCCAGGGATGAATTGTGACAGCATGGAGCCCAACAGAAACAAGGAAGCACTATGACACCATGGAGGCCAAGAATCAAATGATTCATTGTGACATCAAGTGGCCTAAAAGGGCATGGGATGCATTGTGACACCACAGAGGTTAAGAGAAGCAAGGAATCATTGTGACCCAATGCAGGCTAACAATCTAATGATCCCTTGTGGCACCAGGGGGTATAAAAAGGGCCAGGGATGGATTGTTACAGCACGGGGACCAATAGAAGCAAGGATCTATTATGCCACCGTGGAGGCCAAGAATCAAATGATTCATTGTGACATCAAGTGGCCTAAAAGGGCATGGGATGCATTGTGACAGCACAGGGGTTAAGAGAGGCAAGGATTCATAGTGACCCAATGGAGGCTAACAATCTAATAATCCCTTTTGACACCAATGGGCCTAAAAGGGGCAGGGATGTATTGTGAAAGCATGGGGCCCAATGAAAACCTGGTACAATTAAGCCACCATGGAGGCCAAGAATCAAATGATTCATTGTGACATCAAGTGGCCTAAAAGGGCATGGGATGCATTGTGACACCACAGGAGTTAAGAGAACCAAGGAACCATTGTGACCCAATGCAGGCTAACAATCTAAGAATCCCTTGTGACACCAGGGGGCGCAAAAGGGCCACGGATGGACTCTGACACCATGGGGACCTATAGAAGCAAGGAACCATTATGACACCATGAAGGCCAAGAATCAAATGGTTCATTGTGACATCAAGTGGCCTAAAAGGGCTTGGAATGCATTGTGACAGCACAGAGGTTAAGAGAAGCAAGGAACCATTGTGACCCAATGCAGGCTAACAATCTAATGATCCCTTGTGGCACCGGGGGGTATAAAAAGGGCCAGGGATGGATTGTTACAGCACGGGGACCAATAGAAGCAAGGATCTATTATGCCACCATGGAGGCCAAGAATCAAATGATTCATTGTGACATCAAGTGGCCTAAAAGGGCATGGGATGCATTGTGACACCACAGAGGTTAAGAGAAGCAAGGAACCATTGTGACCCAATGCAGGCTAACAATCTAATGATCCCTTGTGACACCAATGGGCCTAAAAGGGCCAGGGATGAATTGTTACAACACGGGGACCAATAGAAGCAAGGATCTATTATGCCACCATGGAGGCCAAGAATCAAATGATTCATTGTGACATCAAGTGGCCTAAAAGGGCATGGGATGCATTGTGACAGCACAGAGGTTAAGAGAAGCAAGGAACCATTGTGACCCAATGCAGGCTAACAATCTAATGATCCCTTGTGGCACCAGGGGGTATAAAAAGGGCCAGGGATGGATTGTTACAGCACGGGGACCAATGGAATCAAGGATCTATTATGCCACCGTGGAGGCCAAGAATCAAATGATTCATTGTGACATCAAGTGGCCTAAAAGGGCATGGGATGCATTGTGACACCACAGAGGTTAAGAGAAGCAAGGATCCATTGTGACCCAATGTAGGCTAACAATCTAATGATCCCTTTTGACACCAATGGGCCTAAAAGGGACAGGGATGTATTGTGAAAGTATGGGGCCCAATTAAAACCTGGTACAATTACGCCACCATGGAGGCCAAGAATCAAATGATTCATTGTGACAACAAGTGGCCTAAAAGGGCATGGGATGCATTGTGACACCACAGGGGTTAAGAGAAGCAAGGAACCATTGTGACCCAAGGTAGGCTAACAATCTAAGAATCCCTTTTGACACCAGGGGGCGCAAAAGGACCACGGATGAACTCTGACAGCATGGGGAGCTATAGAAGCAAGGAACCATTATGACACCATGAAGGCCAAGAATCAAATGGTTCATTGTAAGACCAAGTGACCTAAAAGGGCTTGGAATGCATTGTGACACCACAGAGGTTAAGAGAAGCAAGGAACCATTGTGACCCAATGCAGGC
Organism: Cinclus cinclus; assembly: GCF_963662255.1. Lineage (NCBI taxonomy): Eukaryota > Metazoa > Chordata > Aves > Passeriformes > Cinclidae > Cinclus > Cinclus cinclus. The sequence continues at coordinate 111,524 of NW_026912162.1, read as the reverse complement.
TAACAATCTAATGATCCCTTGTGACACCAATGGGCCTAAAAGGGGCAGGGATGAATTGTTACAGCACGGGGACCAATAGAAACAAGGATCTATTATGCCACCATGGAGGCCAAGAATCAAATAATTCATTGTGACATCAAGTGGCCTAAAAGGGCATGGGATGCATTGTGACAGCACAGGCGTTAAGAGAAGCAAGGATCCATTGTGACCCAATGTAGGCTAACAATCTAATGATCCCTTTTGACACCAATGGGCCTAAAAGGGGCAGGGATGTATTGTGAAAGCATGGGGCCCAATTAAAACCTGGTACAATTACGCCACCATGGAGGCCAAGAATCAAATGATTCATTGTGACATCAAGTGGCCTAAAAGGGCATGGGATGCATTGTGACACCACAGGGGTTAAGAGAAGCAAGGAACCATTGTGACCCAATGTAGGCTAACAATCTAAGAATCCCTTTTGACACCAGGGGGCGCAAAAGGACCATGGATGAACTCTGACAGCATGGGGAGCTATAGAAGCCAGGAGCAACTATGACACCATGAAGGCCAAGAATCAAATGATTCATTGTGACAACAAGTGGCCTAAAAGGGCATGGGATGCATTGTGACAGCACAGAGGTGAAGAGAAGCAAGGAACCATTGTGACCCAATGCAGGCTAACAATCTAAGAATCCCTTGTGACACCAGGGGGCGCAAAAGGGCCACGGATGGACTCTGACAGCATGGGGAGCTATAGAAGCAAGGAACCATTATGACACCGTGAAGGCCAAGAATCAAATAATTCATTGTGACATCAAGTGGCCTAAAAGGGCTTGGAATGCATTGTGACACCACAGAGGTTAAGAGAAGCTAGGAACCATTGTGACCCAATGCAGGCTAACAATCTAATGATCCCTTGTGGCACCAGGGGGTATAAAAAGGGCCAGGGATGGATTGTTACAGCACGGGGACCAATAGAAGCAAGGATCTATAATGCCACCATGGAGGCCAAGAATCAAATGATTCATTGTGACATCAAGTGGCCTAAAAGGGCATGGGATGCATTGTGACAGCACAGAGGTTAAGAGAAGCAAGGAAACATTGTGACCCAATGCAGGCTAACAATCTAATGATCCCTTGTGACACCAATGGGCCTAAAAGGGCCAGGGATGAATTGTTACAACACGGGGACCAATAGAAGCAAGGATCTATTATGCCACCATGGAGGCCAAGAATCAAATGATTCATTGTGACATCAAGTGGCCTAAAAGGGCATGGGATGCATTGTGACAGCACAGAGGTTAAGAGAAGCAAGGAACCATTGTGACCCAATGCAGGCTAACAATCTAATGATCCCTTGTGGCACCAGGGGGTATAAAAAGGGCCAGGGATGGATTGTTACAGCACGGGGACCAATGGAAGCAAGGATCTATTATGCCACCGTGGAGGCCAAGAATCAAATGATTCATTGTGACATCAAGTGGCCTAAAAGGGCATGGGATGCATTGTGACACCACAGAGGTTAAGAGAAGCAAGGATCCATTTTGACCCAATGTAGGCTAACAATCTAATGATCCCTTTTGACACCAATGGGCCTAAAAGGGGCAGGGATGTATTGTGAAAGTATGGGGCCCAATGAAAACCTGGTACAATTACGCCACCATGGAGGCCAAGAATCAAATGATTCATTGTGACATCAAGTGGCCTAAAAGGGCATGGGATGCATTGTGACACCACAGGGGTTAAGAGAAGCAAGGAACCATTGTGACCCAATGTAGGCTAACAATCTAAGAATCCCTTTTGACACCAGGGGGCGGAAAAGGACCACGGATGAACTCTGACAGCATGGGGACCTATAGAAGCCAGGGACAATTATGACACCATGAAGGCCAAGAATCAAATGGTTCATTGTAAGACCAAGTGGCCTAAAAGGGCTTGGAATGCATTGTGACAGCACAGAGGTTAAGAGAAGCAAGGAACCATTGTGACCCAATGCAGGCTAAAAATCTAATGATCCCTTGTGGCACCAGGGGGTATAAAAAGGGCCAGGGATGGATTGTTACAGCACGGGGACCAATAGAAGCAAGGATCTATTATGCCACCGTGGAGGCCAAGAATCAAATGATTCATTGTGACATCAAGTGGCCTAAAAGGGCATGGGATGCATTGTGACACCACAGGGGTTAAGAGAAGCAAGGATCCATTGTGACCCAATGCAGGCTAACAATCTAATGATCCCTTGTGACACCAATGGGCCTAAAAGGGGCAGGGATGATTTGTGAAAGCATGGGGCCCCAGTAAAACCTGGTACAATTATGCCACCATGGAGGACAAGAATCAAATGATTCATTGTTACATCAAGTGGCCTAAAAGGGCATGGGATGCATTGTGACACCACAGGGGTTAAGAGAAGCAAGGAACCATTGTGACCCAATGTAGGCTAACAATCTAAGAATCCCTTTTGACACCAGGGGGCGCAAAAGGACCATGGATGAACTCTGACAGCATGGGGAGCGATAGAAGCCAGGAACTATTATGACACCATGAAGGCCAAGAATCAAATGGTTCATTGTAAGACCAAGTGGCCTAAAAGGGCTTGGAATGCATTGTGACACCACAGAGGTTAAGAGAAGCAAGGAACCATTGTGACCCAATGCAGGCTAACAATCTAATGATCCCTTGTGGCACCAGGGGGTATAAAAAGGGCCAGGGATGGATTGTTACAGCACGGGGACCAATAGAAGCAAGGATCTATTATGCCACCGTGGAGGCCAAGAATCAAATGATTCATTGTGACATCAAGTGGCCTAAAAGGGCATGGGATGCATTGTGACAGCACAGGGGTTAAGAGAGGCAAGGATCCATTGTGACCCAATGGAGGCTAACAATCTAATAATCCCTTTTGACACCAATGGGCCTAAAAGGTGCAGGGATGTATTGTGAAAGCAGGGGGCCCAATGAAAACCTGGTACAATTACGCCACCATGGAGGCCAAGAATCAAATGATTCATTGTGACATCAAGTGGCCTAAAAGGGCATGGGATGCATTGTGACACCACAGGAGTTAAGAGAACCAAGGAACCATTGTGACCCAATGCAGGCTAACAATCTAAGAATCCCTTGTGACACCAGGGGGCGCAAAAGGGCCACGGATGGACTCTGACAGCATGGGGACCTATAGAAGCAAGGAACCATTATGACACCATGAAGGCCAAGAATCAAATGGTTCATTGTAAGACCAAGTGGCCTAAAAGGGCTTGGAATGCATTGTGACAGCACAGAGGTTAAGAGAAGCAAGGAACCATTGTGACCCAATGCAGGCTAACAATCTAATGATCCCTTGTGGCACCAGGGGGTATAAAAAGGGCCAGGGATGGATTGTTACAGCATGGGGCCCAATAGAAAAAAGGAACCATTATGACACCATGGAGGCCAAGAATCAAATGATTCATTGTGACATCAAGTGGCCTAAAAGGGCATGGGATGCATTGTGACACCACAGAGGTTAAGAGAAGCAAGGAACCATTGTGACCCATTGCAGGCTAACAATCTAATGATCCCTAGTGACACCAATGGGCCTAAAAGTTGCAGGGATCGATTGTTACAGCACGGGGACCAATAGAAGCAAGGATCTATTATGCCACCATGGAGGCCAAGAATCAAATAATTCATTGTGACATCAAGTGGCCTAAAAGGGCATGGGATGCATTGTGACAGCACAGGGGTTAAGAGAAGCAAGGAACCATTGTGACCCAATGCAGGCTAACAATCTAAGAATCCCTTGTGACACCAGGGGGCGCAAAAGGGCCACGGATGGACTCTGACAGCATGGGGACCTAGGGAAGCAAGGAACCATTATGACACCATGAAGGAGAAGAATCAAATGGTTCATTGTGACATCAAGTGGCCTAAAAGGGCATGGGATGCATTGTGACACCACAGAGGTTAAGAGAAGCAAGGAACCATTGTGACCCAATGCAGGCTAACAATCTAATGATCCCTTGTGGCACCAGGGGGTATAAAAAGGGCCAGGGATGGATTGTTACAGCACGGGGACCAATAGAAGCAAGGATCTATTAAGCCACCGTGGAGGCCAAGAATCAAATGATTCATTGTGACATCAAGTGGCCTAAAAGGGCATGGGATGCATTGTGACACCACAGGGGTTAAGAGATGCAAGGATCCATTGTGACCCAATGGAGGCTAATAATCCCAGGATCCCATTTGACACCAGGGGGCGTAAAAGGGCCAGGGATGAATTGTGACAGCATGGGGCCCAAGAGAAACAAGGAACCATTATGACACCATGAAGGCCAAGAAGCAAATGATTCATTGTGACATCAAGTGGCCTAAAATGGCATGGAATGCATTGTGACACCACAGAGGTTAAGAGAAGCAAAGAATCATTGTGACCCAATGCAGGCTAACAATCTAACGATCCCTTGTGGCACCAATGGGCCTAAAAGGGGCAGGGATGATTTGTGAAAGCATGGGGCCCCAGTAAAACCTGGTACAATTATGCCACCATGGAGGCCAAGAATCAAATGATTCATTGTGACATCAAGTGGCCTAAGAGGGCATGGGATGCATTGTGACACCACAGGGGTTAAGAGAACCCAGGAACCATTGTGACCCAATGCAGGCTGACAATCTAAGAATCCCTTTTGACACCAGGGGGCGGAAAAGGACCACGGATGAACTCTGACAGCATGGGGAGCTATAGAAGCAAGGAACCATTATGACACCATGAAGGCCAAGAATCAAGTGGTTCATTGTAAGACCAAGTGGCCTAAAAGGGCTTGGAATGCATTGTGACACCACAGAGGTTAAGAGAAGCAAGGAACCATTGTGACCCAATGCAGGCTAACAATCTAATGATCCCCTGAGTCACCAGGGGGTATAAAAAGGGCCAGGGATGGATTGTTACAGCACGGGGACCAATAGAAGCAAGGATCTATTATGCCACCGTGGAGGCCAAGAATCAAATGATTCATTGTGACATCAAGTGGCCTAAAAGGGCATGGGATGCATTGTGACAGCACAGGCGTTAAGAGAAGCAAGGATCCATTGTGACCCAATGGAGGCTAATAATCCCAGGATCCCATTTGACACCAGGGGGCGTAAAAGGGCCAGGGATGAATTGTGACAGCACGGGGCCCAATAGAAACAAGGAACCATTATGACACCACGGAGGACAAGAATCAAATGATTCATTGTGACATCAAGTGGCCTAAAAGGGCATGGGATGCATTGTGACACCACAGAGGTTAAGAGAAGCAAGGAACCATTGTGACCCAATGCAGGCTAACAATATAATGATCCCTTGTGACACCAATGGGCCTAAAAGTGACAGGGATGAATTGTTACAGCACGGGGACCAATAGAAGCAAGGATCTATTATGCCACAATGGAGGCCAAGAATCAAATAATTCATTGTGACATCATGTGGCCTAAAAGTTCATGGGATGCATTGTGACAGCACAGGGGTTAAGAGAAGCAAGGATCCATTGTGACCCAATGGAGGCTAACAATCTAATGATCCCTTGTGACACCAATGGGCCTAAAAGTGGCAGGGATGCATTGTGAAAGCATGGGGCCCAATAGAAACCTCGTACAATTACGCCACCATGGAGGCCAAGAATCAAATAATTCATTGTGACATCATGTGGCCTAAAAGGGCATGGGATGCATTGTGACAGCACAGGCGTTAAGAGAAGCAAGGATCCATTGTGACCCAATGGAGGCTAACCATCTAATGATCCCTTGTGACATGAATGGGCCTAAAAGGGGCAGGGATGTATTGTGAAAGCATGGGGCCCAATAGAAACCTCGTACAATTACGCCACCATGGAGGCCAAGAATCAAATGATTCATTGTGACATCAGGTGGCCTAAAAGGGCATGGGATGCATTGTGACACCACAGGGGTTAAGAGAAGCAAGGAACCATTGTGACCCAATGTAGGCTAACAATCTAAGAATCCCTTTTGACACCAGGGGGCGCAAAAGGACCCCGGATGAACTCTGACAGCATGGGGAGCTATAGAAGCAAGGAACCATTATGACACCATGAAGGCCAAGAATCAAATGGTTCATTGTGACATCAAGTGGCCGAAAAGGGCTTGGAATGCATTGTGACACCACAGAGGTTAAGAGAAGAAAGGAACCATTGAGACCCAATGCAGGATAACAATCTAATGATCCGTTGTGGCACCAGGGGGTATAAAAAGGGCCAGGGATGGATTGTTACAGCACGGGGACCAATAGAAGCAAGGATCTATTATGCCACCATGGAGGCCAAGAATCAAATAATTCATTGTGACATCATGTGGCCTAAAAGGGCATGGGATGCATTGTGACAGCACAGGGGTTAAGAGAGGCAAGGAACCATTGTGATCCAATGCAGGCTAACAATATAAGAATCCCTTTTGACACCAGGGGCCGTAAAAGGGGCAGGGATGAATTGTGACAGCATGGGGCCGATTAGAATCAAGGAACCATTATCACACCATGGAGGCCAAGAATCAAATAATTCATTGTGACATCAAGTGGCCTAAAAGGGCTTGGAATGCATTGTGACACCACAGAGGTTAAGAGAAGCAAGGATCCATTGTGACCCAATGGAGGCTAATAATCCCAGGATCCCATTTGACACCAGGGGGCGTAAAAGGGCCAGGGATGAATTGTGACAGCATGGGGCCCAATAGAAACAAGGAACCATTATGACACCATGAAGGCCAAGAATCTAATGATTCATTGTGACATCAAGTGGCCTAAAAGGGCATGGGATGCATTGTGACACCACAGAGGTTAAGAGAAGCAAGGAACCATTGGGACCAAATGCAGGCTAACAATCTAATGATCCCTTGTGACACCAATGGGCCTAAAAGGGGCAGGGATGATTTGTGAAAGCATGGGGCCCCAGTAAAACCTGGTACAATTATGCCACCATGGAGGCCAAGAATCAAATGATTCATTGTGACATCAAGTGGCCTAAAAGGGCATGGGATGCATTGTGACACCACAGGGGTTAAGAGAAGCAAGGAACCATTGTGACCCAATGCAGGCTAACCATCTAATGATCCCTTGTGGCACCAGGGGGTATAAAAAGGGCCAGGGATGGATTGTTACAGCACGGGGACCAATAGAAGCAAGGATCTATTATGCCACCGTGGAGGCCAAGAATCAAATGATTCATTGTGACATCAAGTGGCCTAAAAGGGCATGGGATGCATTGTGACAGCACAGGGGTTAAGAGAAGCAAGGATCCATTGTGACCCAATGGAGGCTAATAATCCCAGGATCCCATTTGACACCAGGGGGCGTAAAAGGGCCAGGGATGAATTGTGACAGCATGGAGCCCAATAGAAACAAGGAACCATTATGACACCATGGAGGCCAAGAAGCAAATGATTCATTGTGACATCAAGTGGCCTAAAAGGGCGTGGGATGCATTGTGACACCACAGAGGTTAAGAGAAGCAAGGAACCATTGTGACCAAATGCAGGCTAACAATCTAATGATCCCTTGTGACACCAATGGGCCTAAAAGGGGCAGGGATGATTTGTGAAAGCATGGGGCCCCAGTAAAACCTGGTACAATTATGCCACCATGGAGGCCAAGAATCAAATGGTTCATTGTGACATCAAGTGGCCTAAAAGGGCATGGGATGCATTGTGACACCACAGGGGTTAAGAGAAATAAGGAACCATTGTAACCCAATGCAGGCTAACAATCTAAGAATCCCTTTTGACACCAGGGGGCAAAAAAGGACCATGGATGAACTCTGACATCATGGGGACCTATAGAAGCAAGGAACCATTATGACACCATGAAGGCCAAGAATCAAATGGTTCATTGTAAGACCAAGTGGCCGAAAAGTGCTTGGAATGCATTGTGACACCACAGAGGTTAAGAGAAGCAAGGAACCATTGTGACCCAATGCAGGCTAACACTCTAATGATCCCTTGTGGCACCAGGGGGTATAAAAAGGGCCAGGGATGGATTGTTACAGCACGGGGACCAATAGAAGCAAGGATTTATTATGCCACCATGGAGGCCAAGAATCAAATGATTCATTGTGACATCAAGTGGCCTAAAAGGGCATGGGATGCATTGTGACAGCACAGGGGGTAAGAGAAGCAAGGATCCATTGTGACCCAATGGAGGCTAACAATCTAAAAATCCCTATTGACACCAATGGGCCTTAAAGGAGCAGGGATTTATTGTGAAAGCATGGGGCCCAATGAAAACCTGGTACAATTACGCCACCATGGAGGCCAAGAATCAAATGATTCATTGTGACATCAAGTGGCCTAAAAGGGCATGGGATGCATTGTGACACCACAGGGGTTAAGAGAAGCAAGGCACCATTGCAACCCAATGCAGGCTAACAATCTAAGAATCCTTTTTGACACCAGGGGGCGCAAAAGGACCACGGATGAACTCTGACAGCATGGGGACCTATAGAAGCAAGGAACCATTATGACACCATGAAGGCCAAGAATCAAATGGTTCATTGTGACATCAAGTGGCCTAAAAGGGCATGGGATGCACTGTGACAGCACAGGGGTTAAGAGAAGCAAGGAACCATTGTGACCCATTGCAGGCTAACAATCTAATGATCCCTTGTGGCACCGGGGGGTATAAAAAGGGCCAGGGATGGATTGTTACAGGACGGGGACCAATAGAATCAAGGATCTATTATGCCACCGTGGACGCCAAGAATCAAATGATTCATTGTGACATCAAGTGGCCTAAAAGGGCATTGGATGCATTGTGACAGCACAGGGGTTAAGAGAAGCAAGGATCCATTGTGACCCAATGGAGGCTAATAATCCCCGGATCCCATTTGACACCAGGGGGCGTAAAAGGGCCAGGGATGAATTGTGACAGCATGGAGCCCAATAGAAACAAGGGACCATTATGACACCATGGAGGCCAAGAAGCAAATGATTCATTGTGACATCAAGTGGCCTAAAAGTGCATGGGATGCATTGTGACACCACAGAGGTTAAGAGAAGCAAGGAACCATTGTGACCAAATGCAGGCTAACAATCTAATGATCCCTTGTGACACCAATGGGCCTAAGAGGGGAAGGGATGATTTGTGAAAGCATGGGGCCCCAGTAAAACCTGGTACAATTATGCCACCATGGAGGCCAAGAATCAAATGGTTCATTGTGACATCAAGTGGCCTAAAAGGGCATGGGATGCATTGTGACACCACAGGGGTTAAGAGAAGTAAGGAACCATTGTAACCCAATGCAGGCTAACAATCTAAGAATCCCTTTTGACACCAGGGGGCGAAAAAGGACCATGGATGAACTCTGACATCATGGGGACCTATAGAAGCAAGGAACCATTATGACACCATGAAGGCCAAGAATCAAATGGTTCATTGTAAGACCAAGTGGCCGAAAAGGGCTTGGAATGCATTGTGACACCACAGAGGTTAAGAGAAGCAAGGAACCATTGTGACCCAATGCAGGCTAACACTCTAATGATCCCTTGTGGCACCAGGGGGTATAAAAAGGGCCAGGGATGGATTGTTACAGCACGGGGACCAATAGAAGCAAGAATTTATTATGCCACCATGGAGGCCAAGAATCAAATGATTCATTGTGACATCAAGTGGCCTAAAAGGGCATGGGATGCATTGTGACACCACAGAGGTTAAGAGAAGCAAGGAATCATTGTGACCCAATGCAGGCTAACAATCTAATGATCCCTTGTGGCACCAGGGGGTATAAAAAGGGCCAGGGATGGATTGTTACAGCACGGGGACCAATAGAAGCAAGGATCTATTATGCCACCGTGGAGGCCAAGAATCAAATGATTCATTGTGACATCAAGTGGCCTAAAAGGGCATGGGATGCATTGTGACAGCACAGGCGTTAAGAGAAGCAAGGATCCATTGTGACCCAATGTAGGCTAACAATTTAATGATCCCTTTTGACACCAATGGGCCTAAAAGGGGCAGGGATGTATTGTGAAAGCATGGGGCCCAATTAAAACCTGGTACAATTACGCCACCATGGAGGCCAAGAATCAAATGATTCATTGTGACATCAAGTGGCCTAAAAGGGCATGGGATGCATTGTGACACCACAGAGGTTAAGAGAAGCAAGGAACCATTGTGACCCAATGCAGGCTAACAATATAATGATCCCTTGTGACACCAATGGGCCTAAAAGTGACAGGGATGAATTGTTACAGCACGGGGACCAATAGAAGCAAGGATCTATTATGCCACAATGGAGGCCAAGAATCAAATAATTCATTGTGACATCATGTGGCCTAAAAGTTCATGGGATGCATTGTGACAGCACAGGGGTTAAGAGAAGCAAGGATCCATTGTGACCCAATGGAGGCTAACAATCTAATGATCCCTTGTGACACCAATGGGCCTAAAAGTGGCAGGGATGCATTGTGAACGCATGGGGCCCAATAGAAACCTCGTACAATTACGCCACCATGGAGGCCAAGAATCAAATAATTCATTGTGACATCATGTGGCCTAAAAGGGCATGGGATGCATTGTGACAGCACAGGCGTTAAGAGAAGCAAGGATCCATTGTGACCCAATGGAGGCTAACCATCTAATGATCCCTTGTGACATGAATGGGCCTAAAAGGGGCAGGGATGTATTGTGAAAGCATGGGGCCCAATAGAAACCTCGTACAATTACGCCACCATGGAGGCCAAGAATCAAATGATTCATTGTGACATCAGGTGGCCTAAAAGGGCATGGGATGCATTGTGACACCACAGGGGTTAAGAGAAGCAAGGAACCATTGTGACCCAATGTAGGCTAACAATCTAAGAATCCCTTTTGACACCAGGGGGCGCAAAAGGACCCCGGATGAACTCTGACATCATGGGGAGCTATAGAAGCAAGGAACCATTATGACACCATGAAGGCCAAGAATCAAATGGTTCATTGTGACATCAAGTGGCCTAAAACGGCTTGGAATGCATTGTGACACCACAGAGGTTAAGAGAAGAAAGGAACCATTGAGACCCAATGCAGGATAACAATCTAATGATCCGTTGTGGCACCAGGGGGTATAAAAAGGGCCAGGGATGGATTGTTACAGCACGGGGACCAATAGAAGCAAGGATCTATTATGCCACCATGGAGGCCAAGAATCAAATAATTCATTGTGACATCATGTGGCCTAAAAGGGCATGGGATGCATTGTGACAGCACAGGGGTTAAGAGAGGCAAGGAACCATTGTGATCCAATGCAGGCTAACAATATAAGAATCCCTTTTGACACCAGGGGCCGTAAAAGGGGCAGGGATGAATTGTGACAGCATGGGGCCGATTAGAATCAAGGAACCATTATCACACCATGGAGGCCAAGAATCAAATAATTCATTGTGACATCAAGTGGCCTAAAAGGGCTTGGAATGCATTGTGACACCACAGAGGTTAAGAGAAGCAAGGATCCATTGTGACCCAATGGAGGCTAATAATCCCAGGATCCCATTTGACACCAGGGGGCGTAAAAGGGCCAGGGATGAATTGTGACAGCATGGGGCCCAATAGAAACAAGGAACCATTATGACACCATGAAGGCCAAGAATCTAATGGTTCATTGTGACATCAAGTGGCCTAAAAGGGCATGGGATGCATTGTGACACCACAGAGGTTAAGAGAAGCAAGGAACCATTGTGACCCAATGCAGGCTAACAATCTAATGATCCCTTGTGACACCAATGGGCCTAAAAGGGGCAGGGATGATTTGTGAAAGCATGGGGCCCCAGTAAAACCTGGTACAATTATGCCACCATGGAGGCCAAGAATCAAATGATTCATTGTGACATCAAGTGGCCTAAAAGGGCATGGGATGCATTGTGACACCACAGGGGTTAAGAGAAGCAAGGAACCATTGTGACCCAATGCAGGCTAACCATCTAATGATCCCTTGTGGCACCAGGGGGTATAAAAAGGGCCAGGGATGGATTGTTACAGCACGGGGACCAATAGAAGCAAGGATCTATTATGCCACCGTGGAGGCCAAGAATCAAATGATTCATTGTGACATCAAGTGGCCTAAAAGGGCATGGGATGCATTGTGACACCACAGGGGTTAAGAGAAGCAAGGATCCATTGTGACCCAATGGAGGCTAATAATCCCAGGATCCCATTTGACACCAGGGGGCGTAAAAGGGCCAGGGATGAATTGTGACAGCATGGAGCCCAATAGAAACAAGGAACCATTATGACACCATGGAGGCCAAGAAGCAAATGATTCATTGTGACATCAAGTGGCCTAAAAGGGCGTGGGATGCATTGTGACACCACAGAGGTTAAGAGAAGCAAGGAACCATTGTGACCAAATGCAGGCTAACAATCTAATGATCCCTTGTGACACCAATGGGCCTAAAAGGGGCAGGGATGATTTGTGAAAGCATGGGGCCCCAGTAAAACCTGGTACAATTATGCCACCATGGAGGCCAAGAATCAAATGGTTCATTGTGACATCAAGTGGCCTAAAAGGGCATGGGATGCATTGTGACACCACAGGGGTTAAGAGAAGTAAGGAACCATTGTAACCCAATGCAGGCTAACAATCTAAGAATCCCTTTTGACACCAGGGGGCAAAAAAGGACCATGGATGAACTCTGACATCATGGGGACCTATAGAAGCAAGGAACCATTATGACACCATGAAGGCCAAGAATCAAATGGTTCATTGTAAGACCAAGTGGCCGAAAAGTGCTTGGAATGCATTGTGACACCACAGAGGTTAAGAGAAGCAAGGAACCATTGTGACCCAATGCAGGCTAACACTCTAATGATCCCTTGTGGCACCAGGGGGTATAAAAAGGGCCAGGGATGGATTGTTACAGCACGGGGACCAATAGAAGCAAGGATTTATTATGCCACCATGGAGGCCAAGAATCAAATGATTCATTGTGACATCAAGTGGCCTAAAAGGGCATGGGATGCATTGTGACAGCACAGGGGGTAAGAGAAGCAAGGATCCATTGTGACCCAATGGAGGCTAACAATCTAAAAATCCCTATTGACACCAATGGGCCTTAAAGGAGCAGGGATTTATTGTGAAAGCATGGGGCCCAATGAAAACCTGGTACAATTACGCCACCATGGAGGCCAAGAATCAAATGATTCATTGTGACATCAAGTGGCCTAAAAGGGCATGGGATGCATTGTGACACCACAGGGGTTAAGAGAACCAAGGAACCATTGTGACCCAATGCAGGCTAACAATCTAAGAATCCCTTGTGACACCAGGGGGCGGAAAAGGACCACGGATGGACTCTGACAGCATGGGGACCTATGGAAGCAAGGAACCATTATGACACCATGAAGGCCAAGAATCAAATGGTTCATTGTAAGACCAAGTGGCCTAAAAGGGCTTGGAATGCATTGTGACACCACAGAGGTTAAGAGAAGCAAGGAACCATTGTGACCCTATGCAGGCTAACAATCTAATGATCCCTTGTGGCACCAGGGGGTATAAAAAGCGCCAGGGATGAATTGTGACAGCATGGGGCCCAATAGAAACTAGGAACAATTATGACACCATGGAGGCCAAGAATCAAATGATTCATTGTGACATCAAGTGGCCTAAAAGGGCATGGGATGCATTGTGACACCACAGGAGTTAAGAGAACCAAGGAACCATTGTGACCCAATGCAGGCTAACAATCTAAGAATCCCTTGTGACACCAGGGGGCGCAAAAGGGCCACGGATGGACTCTGACACCATGGGGACCTATAGAAGCAAGGAACCATTATGACACCATGAAGGCCAAGAATCAAATGGTTCATTGTGACATCAAGTGGCCTAAAAGGGCTTGGAATGCATTGTGACAGCACAGAGGTTAAGAGAAGCAAGGAACCATTGTGACCCAATGCAGGCTAACAATCTAATGATCCCTTGTGGCACCGGGGGGTATAAAAAGGGCCAGGGATGGATTGTTACAGCACGGGGACCAATAGAAGCAAGGATCTATTATCCCACCATGGAGGCCAAGAATCAAATGATTCATTGTGACATCAAGTGGCCTAAAAGGGCATGGGATGCATTGTGACACCACAGAGGTTAAGAGAAGCAAGGAACCATTGTGACCCAATGCAGGCTAACAATCTAATGATCCCTTGTGACACCAATGGGCCTAAAAGGGCCAGGGATGAATTGTTACAACACGGGGACCAATAGAAGCAAGGATCTATTATGCCACCATGGAGGCCAAGAATCAAATGATTCATTGTGACATCAAGTGGCCTAAAAGGGCATGGGATGCATTGTGACAGCACAGAGGTTAAGAGAAGCAAGGAACCATTGTGACCCAATGCAGGCTAACAATCTAATGATCCCTTGTGGCACCAGGGGGTATAAAAAGGGCCAGGGATGGATTGTTACAGCACGGGGACCAATGGAAGCAAGGATCTATTATGCCACCGTGGAGGCCAAGAATCAAATGATTCATTGTGACATCAAGTGGCCTAAAAGGGCATGGGATGCATTGTGACACCACAGAGGTTAAGAGAAGCAAGGATCCATTGTGACCCAATGTAGGCTAACAATCTAATGATCCCTTTTGACACCAATGGGCCTAAAAGGGACAGGGATGTATTGTGAAAGCATGGGGCCCAATTAAAACCTGGTACAATTACGCCACCATGGAGGCCAAGAATCAAATGATTCATTGTGACATCAAGTGGCCTAAAAGGGCATGGGATGCATTGTGACACCACAGGAGTTAAGAGAACTAAGGAACCATTGTGACCCAATGCAGGCTAACAATCTAATGATCCCTTGTGGCACCAGGGGGTATAAAAAGGGCCAGGGATGGATTGTTACAGCACGGGGACCAATGGAAACAAGGATCTATTATGCCACCGTGGAGGCCAAGAATCAAATGATTCATTGTGACATCAAGTGGCCTAAAAGGGCATGGGATGCATTGTGACAGCACAGGGGTTAAGAGAGGCAAGGATCCATTGTGACCCAATGGAGGCTAACAATCTAATAATCCCTTTTGACACCAATGGGCCTAAAAGGGGCAGGGATGTATTGTGAAAGCATGGGGCCCAATGAAAACCTGGTACAATTACGCCACCATGGAGGCCAAGAATCAAATGATTCATTGTGACATCAAGTGGCCTAAAAGGGCATGGGATGCATTGTGACACCACAGGAGTTAAGAGAACTAAGGAACCATTGTGACCCAATGCAGGCTAACAATCTAATGATCCCTTGTGGCACCAGGGGGTATAAAAAGGGCCAGGGATGGATTGTTACAGCACGGGGACCAATGGAAACAAGGATCTATTATGCCACCGTGGAGGCCAAGAATCAAATGATTCATTGTGACATCAAGTGGCCTAAAAGGGCATGGGATGCATTGTGACAGCACAGGGGTTAAGAGAGGCAAGGATCCATTGTGACCCAATGGAGGCTAACAATCTAAGAATCCCATTTGACACCAGGGGGCGTAAAAGGTCCAGGGATGAATTGTGACAGCATGGAGCCCAACAGAAACAAGGAAGCACTATGACACCATGGAGGCCAAGAATCAAATGATTCATTGTGACATCAAGTGGCCTAAAAGGGCATGGGATGCATTGTGACACCACAGGGGTTAAGAGAAGCAAGGAATCATTGTGACCCAATGCAGGCTAACAATCTAATGATCCCTTGTGACACCAATGGGCCTAAAAGGGGCAGAGATGAATTGTTACAACACGGGGACCAATAAAAGCAAGAATCTATTATGCCACCATGGAGGCCAAGAATCAAATGATTCATTGAGACATCAAGTGGCCTAAAAGGGCATGGGATGCATTGTGACAGCACAGAGGATAAGAGAAGCAAGGAACCATTGTGACCCAATGCAGGCTAACAATCTAATGATCCCTTGTGGCACCAGGGGGTATAAAAAGGGCCAGGGATGGATTGTTACAGCACGGGGACCAATGGAAACAAGGATCTATTATGCCACCGTGGAGGCCAAGAATCAAATGATTCATTGTGACATCAAGTGGCCTAAAAGGGCATGGGATGCATTGTGACACGACAGAGGTTAAGAGAAGCAAGGAACCATTGTGACCCAATGCAGGCTAACAATCTAATGATCCCTTTTGACACCAATGGGCCTAAAAGGGGCAGGGATGTATTGTGAAAGTATGGGGCCCAATTAAAACCTGGTACAATTACGCCACCATGGAGGCCAAGAATCAAATGATTCATTGTGACATCAAGTGGCCTAAAAGGGCATGGGATGCATTGTGACACCACAGGGGTTAAGAGAAGCAAGGAACCATTGTGACCCAATGCAGGCTAACAATCTAATGATCCCTTGTGGCACCAGGGGGTATTAAAAGGGCCAGGGATGATTTGTGACAGCATGGGGCCCAATAGAAACAAGGAACCATTATGCCACCATGGAGGCCAAGAATCAAATGATTCATTGTGACATCAAGTGGCCTAAAAGGGCATGGGATGCATTGTGACACCACAGAGGTTAAGAGAAGCAAGGAACCATTGTGACCCAATGCAGGCTAACAATCTAATGATCCCTAGTGACACCAATGGGCCTAAAACGGCCAGGGATGGATTGTTACAGCACGGGGACCAATAGAAGCAAGGATCTATTATGCCACCATGGAGGCCAGGAATCAAATAATTCATTGTGACATCAAGTGGCCTAAAAGGGCATGGGATGCATTGTGACAGCACAGGGGTTAAGAGAGGCAAGGATCCATTGTGACCCAATGGAGGCTAACAATCTAAGAATCCCATTTGACACCAGGGGGCGTAAAAGGTCCAGGGATGAATTGTGACAGCATGGAGCCCAACAGAAACAAGGAAGCACTATGACACCATGGAGGCCAAGAATCAAATGATTCATTGTGACATCAAGTGGCCTAAAAGGGCATGGGATGCATTGTGACACCACAGAGGTTAAGAGAAGCAAGGAATCATTGTGACCCAATGCAGGCTAACAATCTAATGATCCCTTGTGGCACCAGGGGGTATAAAAAGGGCCAGGGATGGATTGTTACAGCACGGGGACCAATAGAAGCAAGGATCTATTATGCCACCGTGGAGGCCAAGAATCAAATGATTCATTGTGACATCAAGTGGCCTAAAAGGGCATGGGATGCATTGTGACAGCACAGGGGTTAAGAGAGGCAAGGATTCATAGTGACCCAATGGAGGCTAACAATCTAATAATCCCTTTTGACACCAATGGGCCTAAAAGGGGCAGGGATGTATTGTGAAAGCATGGGGCCCAATGAAAACCTGGTACAATTACGCCACCATGGAGGCCAAGAATCAAATGATTCATTGTGACATCAAGTGGCCTAAAAGGGCATGGGATGCATTGTGACACCACAGGGGTTAAGAGAAGCAAGGAACCATTGTGACCCAATGCAGGCTAACAATCTAATGATCCCTTGTGGCACCAGGGGGTATTAAAAGGGCCAGGGATGAATTGTGACAGCATGGGGCCCAATAGAAACAAGGAACCATTATGCCACCATGGAGGCCAAGAATCAAATGATTCATTGTGACATCAAGTGGCCTAAAAGGGCATGGGATGCATTGTGACACCACAGAGGTTAAGAGAAGCAAGGAACCATTGTGACCCAATGCAGGCTAACAATCTAATGATCCCTTGTGACACCAATGGGCCTAAAACGGCCAGGGATGGATTGTTACAGCACGGGGACCAATAGAAGCAAGGATCTATTATGCCACCATGGAGGCCAAGAATCAAATAATTCATTGTGACATCAAGTGGCCTAAAAGGGCATGGGATGCATTGTGACAGCACAGGGGTTAAGAGAAGCAAGGATCCATTGTGACCCAATGTAGGCTAACAATCTAAGAATCCCATTTGACACCAGGGGGCGTAAAAGGTCCAGGGATGAATTGTGACAGCATGGAGCCCAACAGAAACAAGGAAGCACTATGACACCATGGAGGCCAAGAATCAAATGATTCATTGTGACATCAAGTGGCCTAAAAGGGCATGGGATGCATTGTGACACCACAGAGGTTAAGAGAAGCAAGGAATCATTGTGACCCAATGCAGGCTAACAATCTAATGATCCCTTGTGGCACCAGGGGGTATAAAAAGGGCCAGGGATGGATTGTTACAGCACGGGGACCAATAGAAGCAAGGATCTATTATGCCACCGTGGAGGCCAAGAATCAAATGATTCATTGTGACATCAAGTGGCCTAAAAGGGCATGGGATGCATTGTGACAGCACAGGGGTTAAGAGAGGCAAGGATTCATAGTGACCCAATGGAGGCTAACAATCTAATAATCCCTTTTGACACCAATGGGCCTAAAAGGGGCAGGGATGTATTGTGAAAGCATGGGGCCCAATGAAAACCTGGTACAATTACGCCACCATGGAGGCCAAGAATCAAATGATTCATTGTGACATCAAGTGGCCTAAAAGGGCATGGGATGCATTGTGACACCACAGGAGTTAAGAGAACCAAGGAACCATTGTGACCCAATGCAGGCTAACAATCTAAGAATCCCTTGTGACACCAGGGGGCGCAAAAGGGCCACGGATGGACTCTGACAGCATGGGGACCTAGGGAAGCAAGGAACCATTATGACACCATGAAGGCCAAGAATCAAATGGTTCATTGTGACATCAAGTGGCCTAAAAGGGCTTGGAATGCATTGTGACAGCACAGAGGTTAAGAGAAACAAGGAACCATTGTGACCCAATGCAGGCTAACAATCTAATGATCCCTTGTGGCACCGGGGGGTATAAAAAGGGCCAGGGATGGATTGTTACAGCACGGGGACCAATAGAAGCAAGGATCTATTATCCCACCATGGAGGTCAAGAATCAAATGATTCATTGTGACATCAAGTGGCCTAAAAGGGCATGGGATGCATTGTGACAGCACAGAGGTTAAGAGAAGCAAGGAACCATTGTGACCCAATGCAGGCTAACAATCTAATGATCCCTTGTGGCACCAGGGGGTATAAAAAGGGCCAGGGATGGATTGTTACAGCACGGGGACCAATGGAAGCAAGGATCTATTATGCCACCGTGGAGGCCAAGAATCAAATGATTCATTGTGACATCAAGTGGCCTAAAAGGGCATGGGATGCATTGTGACAGCACAGGCGTTAAGAGAAGCAAGGATCCATTGTGACCCAATGTAGGCTAACAATTTAATGATCCCTTTTGACACCAATGGGCCTAAAAGGGGCAGGGATGTATTGTGAAAGCATGGGGCCCAATTAAAACCTGGTACAATTACGCCACCATGGAGGCCAAGAATCAAATGATTCATTGTGACATCAAGTGGCCTAAAAGGGCATGGGATGCATTGTGACACCACAGGGGTTAAGAGAAGCAAGGAACCATTGTGACCCAATGTAGGCTAACAATCTAAGAATCCCTTTTGACACCAGGGGGCGCAAAAGGACCATGGATGAACTCTGACAGCATGGGGAGCTATAGAAGCCAGGAGCAACTACGACACCATGAAGGCCAAGAATCAAATGGTTCATTGTAAGACCAAGTGGCCTAAAAGGGCTTGGAATGCATTGTGACACCATAGAGGTTAAGAGAAGCAAGGAACCATTGTGACCCAATGCATGCTAACAATCTAAGAATCCCTTGTGGCACTAGGGGGTATAAAAAGGGCCAGGGATGGATTGTTACAGCACGGGGACCAATAGAAGCAAGGATCTATTATGCCACCGTGGAGGCCAAGAATCAAATGATTCATTGTGACATCAAGTGGCCTAAAAGGGCATGGGATGCATTGTGACAGCACAGGGGTTAAGAGAGGCAAGGATCCATTGTGACCCAATGGAGGCTAACAATCTAATAATCCCTTTTGACACCAATGGGCCTAAAAGGGGCAGGGATGTATTGTGAAAGCATGGGGCCCAATGAAAACCTGGTACAATTACGCCACCATGGAGGCCAAGAATCAAATGATTCATTGTGACATCAAGTGGCCTAAAAGGGCATGGGATGCATTGTGACACCACAGGAGTTAAGAGAACTAAGGAACCATTGTGACCCAATGCAGGCTAACAATCTAATGATCCCTTGTGGCACCAGGGGGTATAAAAAGGGCCAGGGATGGATTGTTACAGCACGGGGACCAATGGAAACAAGGATCTATTATGCCACCGTGGAGGCCAAGAATCAAATGATTCATTGTGACATCAAGTGGCCTAAAAGGGCATGGGATGCATTGTGACACCACAGAGGTTAAGAGAAGCAAGGAACCATTGTGACCCAATGCAGGCTAACAATCTAATGATCCCTTTTGACACCAATGGGCCTAAAAGGGGCAGGGATGTATTGTGAAAGTATGGGGCCCAATTAAAACCTGGTACAATTACGCCACCATGGAGGCCAAGAATCAAATGATTCATTGTGACATCAAGTGGCCTAAAAGGGCATGGGATGCATTGTGACACCACAGGGGTTAAGAGAAGCAAGGAACCATTGTGACCCAATGCAGGCTAACAATCTAATGATCCCTTGTGGCACCAGGGGGTATTAAAAGGGCCAGTGATGAATTGTGACAGCATGGGGCCCAATAGAAACAAGGAACCATTATGCCACCATGGAGGCCAAGAATCAAATGATTCATTGTGACATCAAGTGGCCTAAAAGGGCATGGGATGCATTGTGACACCACAGAGGTTAAGAGAAGCAAGGAACCATTGTGACCCAATTCAGGCTAACAATCTAATGATCCCTAGTGACACCAATGGGCCTAAAACGGCCAGGGATGGATTGTTACAGCACGGGGACCAATAGAAGCAAGGATCTATTATGCCACCATGGAGGCCAAGAATCAAATAATTCATTGTGACATCAAGTGGCCTAAAAGGGCATGGGATGCATTGTGACAGCACAGGGGTTAAGAGAAGCAAGGATCCATTGTGACCCAATGGAGGCTAACAATCTAAGAATCCCATTTGACACCAGGGGGCGTAAAAGGTCCAGGGATGAATTGTGACAGCATGGAGCCCAACAGAAACAAGGAAGCACTATGACACCATGGAGGCCAAGAATCAAATGATTCATTGTGACATCAAGTGGCCTAAAAGGGCATGGGATGCATTGTGACAGCACAGAGGTTAAGAGAAGCAAGGAATCATTGTGACCCAATGCAGGCTAACAATCTAATGATCCCTTGTGGCACCAGGGGGTATAAAAAGGGCCAGGGATGGATTGTTACAGCACGGGGACCAATAGAAGCAAGGATCTATTATGCCACCGTGGAGGCCAAGAATCAAATGATTCATTGTGACATCAAGTGGCCTAAAAGGGCATGGGATGCATTGTGACAGCACAGGGGTTAAGAGAGGCAAGGATTCATAGTGACCCAATGGAGGCTAACAATCTAATAATCCCTTTTGACACCAATGGGCCTAAAAGGGGCAGGGATGTATTGTGAAAGCATGGGGCCCAATGAAAACCTGGTACAATTAAGCCACCATGGAGGCCAAGAATCAAATGATTCATTGTGACATCAAGTGGCCTAAAAGGGCATGGGATGCATTGTGACACCACAGGAGTTAAGAGAACCAAGGAACCATTGTGACCCAATGCAGGCTAACAATCTAAGAATCCCTTGTGACACCAGGGGGCGCAAAAGGGCCACGGATGGACTCTGACACCATGGGGACCTATAGAAGCAAGGAACCATTATGACACCATGAAGGCCAAGAATCAAATGGTTCATTGTGACATCAAGTGGCCTAAAAGGGCTTGGAATGCATTGTGACAGCACAGAGGTTAAGAGAAGCAAGGAACCATTGTGACCCAATGCAGGCTAACAATCTAATGATCCCTTGTGGCACCGGGGGGTATAAAAAGGGCCAGGGATGGATTGTTACAGCACGGGGACCAATAGAAGCAAGGATCTATTATGCCACCATGGAGGCCAAGAATCAAATGATTCATTGTGACATCAAGTGGCCTAAAAGGGCATGGGATGCATTGTGACACCACAGAGGTTAAGAGAAGCAAGGAACCATTGTGACCCAATGCAGGCTAACAATCTAATGATCCCTTGTGACACCAATGGGCCTAAAAGGGCCAGGGATGAATTGTTACAACACGGGGACCAATAGAAGCAAGGATCTATTATGCCACCATGGAGGCCAAGAATCAAATGATTCATTGTGACATCAAGTGGCCTAAAAGGGCATGGGATGCATTGTGACAGCACAGAGGTTAAGAGAAGCAAGGAACCATTGTGACCCAATGCAGGCTAACAATCTAATGATCCCTTGTGGCACCAGGGGGTATAAAAAGGGCCAGGGATGGATTGTTACAGCACGGGGACCAATGGAATCAAGGATCTATTATGCCACCGTGGAGGCCAAGAATCAAATGATTCATTGTGACATCAAGTGGCCTAAAAGGGCATGGGATGCATTGTGACACCACAGAGGTTAAGAGAAGCAAGGATCCATTGTGACCCAATGTAGGCTAACAATCTAATGATCCCTTTTGACACCAATGGGCCTAAAAGGGACAGGGATGTATTGTGAAAGTATGGGGCCCAATTAAAACCTGGTACAATTACGCCACCATGGAGGCCAAGAATCAAATGATTCATTGTGACAACAAGTGGCCTAAAAGGGCATGGGATGCATTGTGACACCACAGGGGTTAAGAGAAGCAAGGAACCATTGTGACCCAAGGTAGGCTAACAATCTAAGAATCCCTTTTGACACCAGGGGGCGCAAAAGGACCACGGATGAACTCTGACAGCATGGGGAGCTATAGAAGCAAGGAACCATTATGACACCATGAAGGCCAAGAATCAAATGGTTCATTGTAAGACCAAGTGACCTAAAAGGGCTTGGAATGCATTGTGACACCACAGAGGTTAAGAGAAGCAAGGAACCATTGTGACCCAATGCAGGCTAACAATCTAATGATCCCTTGTGACACCAATGGGCCTAAAAGGGGCAGGGATGAATTGTTACAGCACGGGGACCAATAGAAACAAGGATCTATTATGCCACCATGGAGGCCAAGAATCAAATAATTCATTGTGACATCAAGTGGCCTAAAAGGGCATGGGATGCATTGTGACAGCACAGGCGTTAAGAGAAGCAAGGATCCATTGTGACCCAATGTAGGCTAACAATCTAATGATCCCTTTTGACACCAATGGGCCTAAAAGGGGCAGGGATGTATTGTGAAAGCATGGGGCCCAATTAAAACCTGGTACAATTACGCCACCATGGAGGCCAAGAATCAAATGATTCATTGTGACATCAAGTGGCCTAAAAGGGCATGGGATGCATTGTGACACCACAGGGGTTAAGAGAAGCAAGGAACCATTGTGACCCAATGTAGGCTAACAATCTAAGAATCCCTTTTGACACCAGGGGGCGCAAAAGGACCATGGATGAACTCTGACAGCATGGGGAGCTATAGAAGCCAGGAGCAACTATGACACCATGAAGGCCAAGAATCAAATGATTCATTGTGACAACAAGTGGCCTAAAAGGGCATGGGATGCATTGTGACAGCACAGAGGTGAAGAGAAGCAAGGAACCATTGTGACCCAATGCAGGCTAACAATCTAAGAATCCCTTGTGACACCAGGGGGCGCAAAAGGGCCACGGATGGACTCTGACAGCATGGGGAGCTATAGAAGCAAGGAACCATTATGACACCGTGAAGGCCAAGAATCAAATAATTCATTGTGACATCAAGTGGCCTAAAAGGGCTTGGAATGCATTGTGACACCACAGAGGTTAAGAGAAGCTAGGAACCATTGTGACCCAATGCAGGCTAACAATCTAATGATCCCTTGTGGCACCAGGGGGTATAAAAAGGGCCAGGGATGGATTGTTACAGCACGGGGACCAATAGAAGCAAGGATCTATAATGCCACCATGGAGGCCAAGAATCAAATGATTCATTGTGACATCAAGTGGCCTAAAAGGGCATGGGATGCATTGTGACAGCACAGAGGTTAAGAGAAGCAAGGAAACATTGTGACCCAATGCAGGCTAACAATCTAATGATCCCTTGTGACACCAATGGGCCTAAAAGGGCCAGGGATGAATTGTTACAACACGGGGACCAATAGAAGCAAGGATCTATTATGCCACCATGGAGGCCAAGAATCAAATGATTCATTGTGACATCAAGTGGCCTAAAAGGGCATGGGATGCATTGTGACAGCACAGAGGTTAAGAGAAGCAAGGAACCATTGTGACCCAATGCAGGCTAACAATCTAATGATCCCTTGTGGCACCAGGGGGTATAAAAAGGGCCAGGGATGGATTGTTACAGCACGGGGACCAATGGAAGCAAGGATCTATTATGCCACCGTGGAGGCCAAGAATCAAATGATTCATTGTGACATCAAGTGGCCTAAAAGGGCATGGGATGCATTGTGACACCACAGAGGTTAAGAGAAGCAAGGATCCATTTTGACCCAATGTAGGCTAACAATCTAATGATCCCTTTTGACACCAATGGGCCTAAAAGGGGCAGGGATGTATTGTGAAAGTATGGGGCCCAATGAAAACCTGGTACAATTACGCCACCATGGAGGCCAAGAATCAAATGATTCATTGTGACATCAAGTGGCCTAAAAGGGCATGGGATGCATTGTGACACCACAGGGGTTAAGAGAAGCAAGGAACCATTGTGACCCAATGTAGGCTAACAATCTAAGAATCCCTTTTGACACCAGGGGGCGGAAAAGGACCACGGATGAACTCTGACAGCATGGGGACCTATAGAAGCCAGGGACAATTATGACACCATGAAGGCCAAGAATCAAATGGTTCATTGTAAGACCAAGTGGCCTAAAAGGGCTTGGAATGCATTGTGACAGCACAGAGGTTAAGAGAAGCAAGGAACCATTGTGACCCAATGCAGGCTAAAAATCTAATGATCCCTTGTGGCACCAGGGGGTATAAAAAGGGCCAGGGATGGATTGTTACAGCACGGGGACCAATAGAAGCAAGGATCTATTATGCCACCGTGGAGGCCAAGAATCAAATGATTCATTGTGACATCAAGTGGCCTAAAAGGGCATGGGATGCATTGTGACACCACAGGGGTTAAGAGAAGCAAGGATCCATTGTGACCCAATGCAGGCTAACAATCTAATGATCCCTTGTGACACCAATGGGCCTAAAAGGGGCAGGGATGATTTGTGAAAGCATGGGGCCCCAGTAAAACCTGGTACAATTATGCCACCATGGAGGACAAGAATCAAATGATTCATTGTTACATCAAGTGGCCTAAAAGGGCATGGGATGCATTGTGACACCACAGGGGTTAAGAGAAGCAAGGAACCATTGTGACCCAATGTAGGCTAACAATCTAAGAATCCCTTTTGACACCAGGGGGCGCAAAAGGACCATGGATGAACTCTGACAGCATGGGGAGCGATAGAAGCCAGGAACTATTATGACACCATGAAGGCCAAGAATCAAATGGTTCATTGTAAGACCAAGTGGCCTAAAAGGGCTTGGAATGCATTGTGACACCACAGAGGTTAAGAGAAGCAAGGAACCATTGTGACCCAATGCAGGCTAACAATCTAATGATCCCTTGTGGCACCAGGGGGTATAAAAAGGGCCAGGGATGGATTGTTACAGCACGGGGACCAATAGAAGCAAGGATCTATTATGCCACCGTGGAGGCCAAGAATCAAATGATTCATTGTGACATCAAGTGGCCTAAAAGGGCATGGGATGCATTGTGACAGCACAGGGGTTAAGAGAGGCAAGGATCCATTGTGACCCAATGGAGGCTAACAATCTAATAATCCCTTTTGACACCAATGGGCCTAAAAGGTGCAGGGATGTATTGTGAAAGCAGGGGGCCCAATGAAAACCTGGTACAATTACGCCACCATGGAGGCCAAGAATCAAATGATTCATTGTGACATCAAGTGGCCTAAAAGGGCATGGGATGCATTGTGACACCACAGGAGTTAAGAGAACCAAGGAACCATTGTGACCCAATGCAGGCTAACAATCTAAGAATCCCTTGTGACACCAGGGGGCGCAAAAGGGCCACGGATGGACTCTGACAGCATGGGGACCTATAGAAGCAAGGAACCATTATGACACCATGAAGGCCAAGAATCAAATGGTTCATTGTAAGACCAAGTGGCCTAAAAGGGCTTGGAATGCATTGTGACAGCACAGAGGTTAAGAGAAGCAAGGAACCATTGTGACCCAATGCAGGCTAACAATCTAATGATCCCTTGTGGCACCAGGGGGTATAAAAAGGGCCAGGGATGGATTGTTACAGCATGGGGCCCAATAGAAAAAAGGAACCATTATGACACCATGGAGGCCAAGAATCAAATGATTCATTGTGACATCAAGTGGCCTAAAAGGGCATGGGATGCATTGTGACACCACAGAGGTTAAGAGAAGCAAGGAACCATTGTGACCCATTGCAGGCTAACAATCTAATGATCCCTAGTGACACCAATGGGCCTAAAAGTTGCAGGGATCGATTGTTACAGCACGGGGACCAATAGAAGCAAGGATCTATTATGCCACCATGGAGGCCAAGAATCAAATAATTCATTGTGACATCAAGTGGCCTAAAAGGGCATGGGATGCATTGTGACAGCACAGGGGTTAAGAGAAGCAAGGAACCATTGTGACCCAATGCAGGCTAACAATCTAAGAATCCCTTGTGACACCAGGGGGCGCAAAAGGGCCACGGATGGACTCTGACAGCATGGGGACCTAGGGAAGCAAGGAACCATTATGACACCATGAAGGAGAAGAATCAAATGGTTCATTGTGACATCAAGTGGCCTAAAAGGGCATGGGATGCATTGTGACACCACAGAGGTTAAGAGAAGCAAGGAACCATTGTGACCCAATGCAGGCTAACAATCTAATGATCCCTTGTGGCACCAGGGGGTATAAAAAGGGCCAGGGATGGATTGTTACAGCACGGGGACCAATAGAAGCAAGGATCTATTAAGCCACCGTGGAGGCCAAGAATCAAATGATTCATTGTGACATCAAGTGGCCTAAAAGGGCATGGGATGCATTGTGACACCACAGGGGTTAAGAGATGCAAGGATCCATTGTGACCCAATGGAGGCTAATAATCCCAGGATCCCATTTGACACCAGGGGGCGTAAAAGGGCCAGGGATGAATTGTGACAGCATGGGGCCCAAGAGAAACAAGGAACCATTATGACACCATGAAGGCCAAGAAGCAAATGATTCATTGTGACATCAAGTGGCCTAAAATGGCATGGAATGCATTGTGACACCACAGAGGTTAAGAGAAGCAAAGAATCATTGTGACCCAATGCAGGCTAACAATCTAACGATCCCTTGTGGCACCAATGGGCCTAAAAGGGGCAGGGATGATTTGTGAAAGCATGGGGCCCCAGTAAAACCTGGTACAATTATGCCACCATGGAGGCCAAGAATCAAATGATTCATTGTGACATCAAGTGGCCTAAGAGGGCATGGGATGCATTGTGACACCACAGGGGTTAAGAGAACCCAGGAACCATTGTGACCCAATGCAGGCTGACAATCTAAGAATCCCTTTTGACACCAGGGGGCGGAAAAGGACCACGGATGAACTCTGACAGCATGGGGAGCTATAGAAGCAAGGAACCATTATGACACCATGAAGGCCAAGAATCAAGTGGTTCATTGTAAGACCAAGTGGCCTAAAAGGGCTTGGAATGCATTGTGACACCACAGAGGTTAAGAGAAGCAAGGAACCATTGTGACCCAATGCAGGCTAACAATCTAATGATCCCCTGAGTCACCAGGGGGTATAAAAAGGGCCAGGGATGGATTGTTACAGCACGGGGACCAATAGAAGCAAGGATCTATTATGCCACCGTGGAGGCCAAGAATCAAATGATTCATTGTGACATCAAGTGGCCTAAAAGGGCATGGGATGCATTGTGACAGCACAGGCGTTAAGAGAAGCAAGGATCCATTGTGACCCAATGGAGGCTAATAATCCCAGGATCCCATTTGACACCAGGGGGCGTAAAAGGGCCAGGGATGAATTGTGACAGCACGGGGCCCAATAGAAACAAGGAACCATTATGACACCACGGAGGACAAGAATCAAATGATTCATTGTGACATCAAGTGGCCTAAAAGGGCATGGGATGCATTGTGACACCACAGAGGTTAAGAGAAGCAAGGAACCATTGTGACCCAATGCAGGCTAACAATATAATGATCCCTTGTGACACCAATGGGCCTAAAAGTGACAGGGATGAATTGTTACAGCACGGGGACCAATAGAAGCAAGGATCTATTATGCCACAATGGAGGCCAAGAATCAAATAATTCATTGTGACAACAAGTGGCCTAAAAGTTCATGGGATGCATTGTGACAGCACAGGGGTTAAGAGAAGCAAGGATCCATTGTGACCCAATGGAGGCTAACAATCTAATGATCCCTTGTGACACCAATGGGCCTAAAAGTGGCAGGGATGCATTGTGAAAGCATGGGGCCCAATAGAAACCTCGTACAATTACGCCACCATGGAGGCCAAGAATCAAATAATTCATTGTGACATCATGTGGCCTAAAAGGGCATGGGATGCATTGTGACAGCACAGGCGTTAAGAGAAGCAAGGATCCATTGTGACCCAATGGAGGCTAACCATCTAATGATCCCTTGTGACATGAATGGGCCTAAAAGGGGCAGGGATGTATTGTGAAAGCATGGGGCCCAATAGAAACCTCGTACAATTACGCCACCATGGAGGCCAAGAATCAAATGATTCATTGTGACATCAGGTGGCCTAAAAGGGCATGGGATGCATTGTGACACCACAGGGGTTAAGAGAAGCAAGGAACCATTGTGACCCAATGTAGGCTAACAATCTAAGAATCCCTTTTGACACCAGGGGGCGCAAAAGGACCCCGGATGAACTCTGACAGCATGGGGAGCTATAGAAGCAAGGAACCATTATGACACCATGAAGGCCAAGAATCAAATGGTTCATTGTGACATCAAGTGGCCGAAAAGGGCTTGGAATGCATTGTGACACCACAGAGGTTAAGAGAAGAAAGGAACCATTGAGACCCAATGCAGGATAACAATCTAATGATCCGTTGTGGCACCAGGGGGTATAAAAAGGGCCAGGGATGGATTGTTACAGCACGGGGACCAATAGAAGCAAGGATCTATTATGCCACCATGGAGGCCAAGAATCAAATAATTCATTGTGACATCATGTGGCCTAAAAGGGCATGGGATGCATTGTGACAGCACAGGGGTTAAGAGAGGCAAGGAACCATTGTGATCCAATGCAGGCTAACAATATAAGAATCCCTTTTGACACCAGGGGCCGTAAAAGGGGCAGGGATGAATTGTGACAGCATGGGGCCGATTAGAATCAAGGAACCATTATCACACCATGGAGGCCAAGAATCAAATAATTCATTGTGACATCAAGTGGCCTAAAAGGGCTTGGAATGCATTGTGACACCACAGAGGTTAAGAGAAGCAAGGATCCATTGTGACCCAATGGAGGCTAATAATCCCAGGATCCCATTTGACACCAGGGGGCGTAAAAGGGCCAGGGATGAATTGTGACAGCATGGGGCCCAATAGAAACAAGGAACCATTATGACACCATGAAGGCCAAGAATCTAATGATTCATTGTGACATCAAGTGGCCTAAAAGGGCATGGGATGCATTGTGACACCACAGAGGTTAAGAGAAGCAAGGAACCATTGGGACCAAATGCAGGCTAACAATCTAATGATCCCTTGTGACACCAATGGGCCTAAAAGGGGCAGGGATGATTTGTGAAAGCATGGGGCCCCAGTAAAACCTGGTACAATTATGCCACCATGGAGGCCAAGAATCAAATGATTCATTGTGACATCAAGTGGCCTAAAAGGGCATGGGATGCATTGTGACACCACAGGGGTTAAGAGAAGCAAGGAACCATTGTGACCCAATGCAGGCTAACCATCTAATGATCCCTTGTGGCACCAGGGGGTATAAAAAGGGCCAGGGATGGATTGTTACAGCACGGGGACCAATAGAAGCAAGGATCTATTATGCCACCGTGGAGGCCAAGAATCAAATGATTCATTGTGACATCAAGTGGCCTAAAAGGGCATGGGATGCATTGTGACAGCACAGGGGTTAAGAGAAGCAAGGATCCATTGTGACCCAATGGAGGCTAATAATCCCAGGATCCCATTTGACACCAGGGGGCGTAAAAGGGCCAGGGATGAATTGTGACAGCATGGAGCCCAATAGAAACAAGGAACCATTATGACACCATGGAGGCCAAGAAGCAAATGATTCATTGTGACATCAAGTGGCCTAAAAGGGCGTGGGATGCATTGTGACACCACAGAGGTTAAGAGAAGCAAGGAACCATTGTGACCAAATGCAGGCTAACAATCTAATGATCCCTTGTGACACCAATGGGCCTAAAAGGGGCAGGGATGATTTGTGAAAGCATGGGGCCCCAGTAAAACCTGGTACAATTATGCCACCATGGAGGCCAAGAATCAAATGGTTCATTGTGACATCAAGTGGCCTAAAAGGGCATGGGATGCATTGTGACACCACAGGGGTTAAGAGAAATAAGGAACCATTGTAACCCAATGCAGGCTAACAATCTAAGAATCCCTTTTGACACCAGGGGGCAAAAAAGGACCATGGATGAACTCTGACATCATGGGGACCTATAGAAGCAAGGAACCATTATGACACCATGAAGGCCAAGAATCAAATGGTTCATTGTAAGACCAAGTGGCCGAAAAGTGCTTGGAATGCATTGTGACACCACAGAGGTTAAGAGAAGCAAGGAACCATTGTGACCCAATGCAGGCTAACACTCTAATGATCCCTTGTGGCACCAGGGGGTATAAAAAGGGCCAGGGATGGATTGTTACAGCACGGGGACCAATAGAAGCAAGGATTTATTATGCCACCATGGAGGCCAAGAATCAAATGATTCATTGTGACATCAAGTGGCCTAAAAGGGCATGGGATGCATTGTGACAGCACAGGGGGTAAGAGAAGCAAGGATCCATTGTGACCCAATGGAGGCTAACAATCTAAAAATCCCTATTGACACCAATGGGCCTTAAAGGAGCAGGGATTTATTGTGAAAGCATGGGGCCCAATGAAAACCTGGTACAATTACGCCACCATGGAGGCCAAGAATCAAATGATTCATTGTGACATCAAGTGGCCTAAAAGGGCATGGGATGCATTGTGACACCACAGGGGTTAAGAGAAGCAAGGCACCATTGCAACCCAATGCAGGCTAACAATCTAAGAATCCTTTTTGACACCAGGGGGCGCAAAAGGACCACGGATGAACTCTGACAGCATGGGGACCTATAGAAGCAAGGAACCATTATGACACCATGAAGGCCAAGAATCAAATGGTTCATTGTGACATCAAGTGGCCTAAAAGGGCATGGGATGCACTGTGACAGCACAGGGGTTAAGAGAAGCAAGGAACCATTGTGACCCATTGCAGGCTAACAATCTAATGATCCCTTGTGGCACCGGGGGGTATAAAAAGGGCCAGGGATGGATTGTTACAGGACGGGGACCAATAGAATCAAGGATCTATTATGCCACCGTGGACGCCAAGAATCAAATGATTCATTGTGACATCAAGTGGCCTAAAAGGGCATTGGATGCATTGTGACAGCACAGGGGTTAAGAGAAGCAAGGATCCATTGTGACCCAATGGAGGCTAATAATCCCCGGATCCCATTTGACACCAGGGGGCGTAAAAGGGCCAGGGATGAATTGTGACAGCATGGAGCCCAATAGAAACAAGGGACCATTATGACACCATGGAGGCCAAGAAGCAAATGATTCATTGTGACATCAAGTGGCCTAAAAGTGCATGGGATGCATTGTGACACCACAGAGGTTAAGAGAAGCAAGGAACCATTGTGACCAAATGCAGGCTAACAATCTAATGATCCCTTGTGACACCAATGGGCCTAAGAGGGGAAGGGATGATTTGTGAAAGCATGGGGCCCCAGTAAAACCTGGTACAATTATGCCACCATGGAGGCCAAGAATCAAATGGTTCATTGTGACATCAAGTGGCCTAAAAGGGCATGGGATGCATTGTGACACCACAGGGGTTAAGAGAAGTAAGGAACCATTGTAACCCAATGCAGGCTAACAATCTAAGAATCCCTTTTGACACCAGGGGGCGAAAAAGGACCATGGATGAACTCTGACATCATGGGGACCTATAGAAGCAAGGAACCATTATGACACCATGAAGGCCAAGAATCAAATGGTTCATTGTAAGACCAAGTGGCCGAAAAGGGCTTGGAATGCATTGTGACACCACAGAGGTTAAGAGAAGCAAGGAACCATTGTGACCCAATGCAGGCTAACACTCTAATGATCCCTTGTGGCACCAGGGGGTATAAAAAGGGCCAGGGATGGATTGTTACAGCACGGGGACCAATAGAAGCAAGAATTTATTATGCCACCATGGAGGCCAAGAATCAAATGATTCATTGTGACATCAAGTGGCCTAAAAGGGCATGGGATGCATTGTGACACCACAGAGGTTAAGAGAAGCAAGGAATCATTGTGACCCAATGCAGGCTAACAATCTAATGATCCCTTGTGGCACCAGGGGGTATAAAAAGGGCCAGGGATGGATTGTTACAGCACGGGGACCAATAGAAGCAAGGATCTATTATGCCACCGTGGAGGCCAAGAATCAAATGATTCATTGTGACATCAAGTGGCCTAAAAGGGCATGGGATGCATTGTGACAGCACAGGCGTTAAGAGAAGCAAGGATCCATTGTGACCCAATGTAGGCTAACAATTTAATGATCCCTTTTGACACCAATGGGCCTAAAAGGGGCAGGGATGTATTGTGAAAGCATGGGGCCCAATTAAAACCTGGTACAATTACGCCACCATGGAGGCCAAGAATCAAATGATTCATTGTGACATCAAGTGGCCTAAAAGGGCATGGGATGCATTGTGACACCACAGAGGTTAAGAGAAGCAAGGAACCATTGTGACCCAATGCAGGCTAACAATATAATGATCCCTTGTGACACCAATGGGCCTAAAAGTGACAGGGATGAATTGTTACAGCACGGGGACCAATAGAAGCAAGGATCTATTATGCCACAATGGAGGCCAAGAATCAAATAATTCATTGTGACATCATGTGGCCTAAAAGTTCATGGGATGCATTGTGACAGCACAGGGGTTAAGAGAAGCAAGGATCCATTGTGACCCAATGGAGGCTAACAATCTAATGATCCCTTGTGACACCAATGGGCCTAAAAGTGGCAGGGATGCATTGTGAACGCATGGGGCCCAATAGAAACCTCGTACAATTACGCCACCATGGAGGCCAAGAATCAAATAATTCATTGTGACATCATGTGGCCTAAAAGGGCATGGGATGCATTGTGACAGCACAGGCGTTAAGAGAAGCAAGGATCCATTGTGACCCAATGGAGGCTAACCATCTAATGATCCCTTGTGACATGAATGGGCCTAAAAGGGGCAGGGATGTATTGTGAAAGCATGGGGCCCAATAGAAACCTCGTACAATTACGCCACCATGGAGGCCAAGAATCAAATGATTCATTGTGACATCAGGTGGCCTAAAAGGGCATGGGATGCATTGTGACACCACAGGGGTTAAGAGAAGCAAGGAACCATTGTGACCCAATGTAGGCTAACAATCTAAGAATCCCTTTTGACACCAGGGGGCGCAAAAGGACCCCGGATGAACTCTGACATCATGGGGAGCTATAGAAGCAAGGAACCATTATGACACCATGAAGGCCAAGAATCAAATGGTTCATTGTGACATCAAGTGGCCTAAAACGGCTTGGAATGCATTGTGACACCACAGAGGTTAAGAGAAGAAAGGAACCATTGAGACCCAATGCAGGATAACAATCTAATGATCCGTTGTGGCACCAGGGGGTATAAAAAGGGCCAGGGATGGATTGTTACAGCACGGGGACCAATAGAAGCAAGGATCTATTATGCCACCATGGAGGCCAAGAATCAAATAATTCATTGTGACATCATGTGGCCTAAAAGGGCATGGGATGCATTGTGACAGCACAGGGGTTAAGAGAGGCAAGGAACCATTGTGATCCAATGCAGGCTAACAATATAAGAATCCCTTTTGACACCAGGGGCCGTAAAAGGGGCAGGGATGAATTGTGACAGCATGGGGCCGATTAGAATCAAGGAACCATTATCACACCATGGAGGCCAAGAATCAAATAATTCATTGTGACATCAAGTGGCCTAAAAGGGCTTGGAATGCATTGTGACACCACAGAGGTTAAGAGAAGCAAGGATCCATTGTGACCCAATGGAGGCTAATAATCCCAGGATCCCATTTGACACCAGGGGGCGTAAAAGGGCCAGGGATGAATTGTGACAGCATGGGGCCCAATAGAAACAAGGAACCATTATGACACCATGAAGGCCAAGAATCTAATGGTTCATTGTGACATCAAGTGGCCTAAAAGGGCATGGGATGCATTGTGACACCACAGAGGTTAAGAGAAGCAAGGAACCATTGTGACCCAATGCAGGCTAACAATCTAATGATCCCTTGTGACACCAATGGGCCTAAAAGGGGCAGGGATGATTTGTGAAAGCATGGGGCCCCAGTAAAACCTGGTACAATTATGCCACCATGGAGGCCAAGAATCAAATGATTCATTGTGACATCAAGTGGCCTAAAAGGGCATGGGATGCATTGTGACACCACAGGGGTTAAGAGAAGCAAGGAACCATTGTGACCCAATGCAGGCTAACCATCTAATGATCCCTTGTGGCACCAGGGGGTATAAAAAGGGCCAGGGATGGATTGTTACAGCACGGGGACCAATAGAAGCAAGGATCTATTATGCCACCGTGGAGGCCAAGAATCAAATGATTCATTGTGACATCAAGTGGCCTAAAAGGGCATGGGATGCATTGTGACACCACAGGGGTTAAGAGAAGCAAGGATCCATTGTGACCCAATGGAGGCTAATAATCCCAGGATCCCATTTGACACCAGGGGGCGTAAAAGGGCCAGGGATGAATTGTGACAGCATGGAGCCCAATAGAAACAAGGAACCATTATGACACCATGGAGGCCAAGAAGCAAATGATTCATTGTGACATCAAGTGGCCTAAAAGGGCGTGGGATGCATTGTGACACCACAGAGGTTAAGAGAAGCAAGGAACCATTGTGACCAAATGCAGGCTAACAATCTAATGATCCCTTGTGACACCAATGGGCCTAAAAGGGGCAGGGATGATTTGTGAAAGCATGGGGCCCCAGTAAAACCTGGTACAATTATGCCACCATGGAGGCCAAGAATCAAATGGTTCATTGTGACATCAAGTGGCCTAAAAGGGCATGGGATGCATTGTGACACCACAGGGGTTAAGAGAAGTAAGGAACCATTGTAACCCAATGCAGGCTAACAATCTAAGAATCCCTTTTGACACCAGGGGGCAAAAAAGGACCATGGATGAACTCTGACATCATGGGGACCTATAGAAGCAAGGAACCATTATGACACCATGAAGGCCAAGAATCAAATGGTTCATTGTAAGACCAAGTGGCCGAAAAGTGCTTGGAATGCATTGTGACACCACAGAGGTTAAGAGAAGCAAGGAACCATTGTGACCCAATGCAGGCTAACACTCTAATGATCCCTTGTGGCACCAGGGGGTATAAAAAGGGCCAGGGATGGATTGTTACAGCACGGGGACCAATAGAAGCAAGGATTTATTATGCCACCATGGAGGCCAAGAATCAAATGATTCATTGTGACATCAAGTGGCCTAAAAGGGCATGGGATGCATTGTGACAGCACAGGGGGTAAGAGAAGCAAGGATCCATTGTGACCCAATGGAGGCTAACAATCTAAAAATCCCTATTGACACCAATGGGCCTTAAAGGAGCAGGGATTTATTGTGAAAGCATGGGGCCCAATGAAAACCTGGTACAATTACGCCACCATGGAGGCCAAGAATCAAATGATTCATTGTGACATCAAGTGGCCTAAAAGGGCATGGGATGCATTGTGACACCACAGGGGTTAAGAGAACCAAGGAACCATTGTGACCCAATGCAGGCTAACAATCTAAGAATCCCTTGTGACACCAGGGGGCGGAAAAGGACCACGGATGGACTCTGACAGCATGGGGACCTATGGAAGCAAGGAACCATTATGACACCATGAAGGCCAAGAATCAAATGGTTCATTGTAAGACCAAGTGGCCTAAAAGGGCTTGGAATGCATTGTGACACCACAGAGGTTAAGAGAAGCAAGGAACCATTGTGACCCTATGCAGGCTAACAATCTAATGATCCCTTGTGGCACCAGGGGGTATAAAAAGCGCCAGGGATGAATTGTGACAGCATGGGGCCCAATAGAAACTAGGAACAATTATGACACCATGGAGGCCAAGAATCAAATGATTCATTGTGACATCAAGTGGCCTAAAAGGGCATGGGATGCATTGTGACACCACAGGAGTTAAGAGAACCAAGGAACCATTGTGACCCAATGCAGGCTAACAATCTAAGAATCCCTTGTGACACCAGGGGGCGCAAAAGGGCCACGGATGGACTCTGACACCATGGGGACCTATAGAAGCAAGGAACCATTATGACACCATGAAGGCCAAGAATCAAATGGTTCATTGTGACATCAAGTGGCCTAAAAGGGCTTGGAATGCATTGTGACAGCACAGAGGTTAAGAGAAGCAAGGAACCATTGTGACCCAATGCAGGCTAACAATCTAATGATCCCTTGTGGCACCGGGGGGTATAAAAAGGGCCAGGGATGGATTGTTACAGCACGGGGACCAATAGAAGCAAGGATCTATTATCCCACCATGGAGGCCAAGAATCAAATGATTCATTGTGACATCAAGTGGCCTAAAAGGGCATGGGATGCATTGTGACACCACAGAGGTTAAGAGAAGCAAGGAACCATTGTGACCCAATGCAGGCTAACAATCTAATGATCCCTTGTGACACCAATGGGCCTAAAAGGGCCAGGGATGAATTGTTACAACACGGGGACCAATAGAAGCAAGGATCTATTATGCCACCATGGAGGCCAAGAATCAAATGATTCATTGTGACATCAAGTGGCCTAAAAGGGCATGGGATGCATTGTGACAGCACAGAGGTTAAGAGAAGCAAGGAACCATTGTGACCCAATGCAGGCTAACAATCTAATGATCCCTTGTGGCACCAGGGGGTATAAAAAGGGCCAGGGATGGATTGTTACAGCACGGGGACCAATGGAAGCAAGGATCTATTATGCCACCGTGGAGGCCAAGAATCAAATGATTCATTGTGACATCAAGTGGCCTAAAAGGGCATGGGATGCATTGTGACACCACAGAGGTTAAGAGAAGCAAGGATCCATTGTGACCCAATGTAGGCTAACAATCTAATGATCCCTTTTGACACCAATGGGCCTAAAAGGGACAGGGATGTATTGTGAAAGCATGGGGCCCAATTAAAACCTGGTACAATTACGCCACCATGGAGGCCAAGAATCAAATGATTCATTGTGACAACAAGTGGCCTAAAAGGGCATGGGATGCATTGTGACACCACAGGGGTTAAGAGAAGCAAGGAACCATTGTGACCCAAGGTAGGCTAACAATCTAAGAATCCCTTTTGACACCAGGGGGCGCAAAAGGACCACGGATGAACTCTGACAGCATGGGGAGCTATAGAAGCAAGGAACCATTATGACACCATGAAGGCCAAGAATCAAATGGTTCATTGTAAGACCAAGTGACCTAAAAGGGCTTGGAATGCATTGTGACACCACAGAGGTTAAGAGAAGCAAGGAACCATTGTGACCCAATGCAGGCTAACAATCTAATGATCCCTTGTGACACCAATGGGCCTAAAAGGGGCAGGGATGAATTGTTACAGCACGGGGACCAATAGAAGCAAGGATCTATTATGCCACCATGGAGGCCAAGAATCAAATAATTCATTGTGACATCAAGTGGCCTAAAAGGGCATGGGATGCATTGTGACAGCACAGAGGTTAAGAGAAGCAAGGAACCATTGTGACCCAATGCAGGCTAACAATCTAATGATCCCTTGTGGCACCAGGGGGTATAAAAAGGGCCAGGGATGGATTGTTACAGCACGGGGACCAATGGAAGCAAGGATCTATTATGCCACCGTGGAGGCCAAGAATCAAATGATTCATTGTGACATCAAGTGGCCTAAAAGGGCATGGGATGCATTGTGACACCACAGAGGTTAAGAGAAGCAAGGATCCATTTTGACCCAATGTAGGCTAACAATCTAATGATCCCTTTTGACACCAATGGGCCTAAAAGGGGCAGGGATGTATTGTGAAAGTATGGGGCCCAATGAAAACCTGGTACAATTACGCCACCATGGAGGCCAAGAATCAAATGATTCATTGTGACATCAAGTGGCCTAAAAGGGCATGGGATGCATTGTGACACCACAGGGGTTAAGAGAAGCAAGGAACCATTGTGACCCAATGTAGGCTAACAATCTAAGAATCCCTTTTGACACCAGGGGGCGCAAAAGGACCACGGATGAACTCTGACAGCATGGGGACCTATAGAAGCCAGGGACAATTATGACACCATGAAGGCCAAGAATCAAATGGTTCATTGTAAGACCAAGTGGCCTAAAAGGGCTTGGAATGCATTGTGACAGCACAGAGGTTAAGAGAAGCAAGGAACCATTGTGACCCAATGCAGGCTAAAAATCTAATGATCCCTTGTGGCACCAGGGGGTATAAAAAGGGCCAGGGATGGATTGTTACAGCACGGGGACCAATAGAAGCAAGGATCTATTATGCCACCGTGGAGGCCAAGAATCAAATGATTCATTGTGACATCAAGTGGCCTAAAAGGGCATGGGATGCATTGTGACACCACAGGGGTTAAGAGAAGCAAGGAACCATTGTGACCCAATGTAGGCTAACAATCTAAGAATCCCTTTTGACACCAGGGGGCGCAAAAGGACCCCGGATGAACTCTGACATCATGGGGAGCTATAGAAGCAAGGAACCATTATGACACCATGAAGGCCAAGAATCAAATGGTTCATTGTGACATCAAGTGGCCTAAAACGGCTTGGAATGCATTGTGACACCACAGAGGTTAAGAGAAGAAAGGAACCATTGAGACCCAATGCAGGATAACAATCTAATGATCCGTTGTGGCACCAGGGGGTATAAAAAGGGCCAGGGATGGATTGTTACAGCACGGGGACCAATAGAAGCAAGGATCTATTATGCCACCATGGAGGCCAAGAATCAAATAATTCATTGTGACATCATGTGGCCTAAAAGGGCATGGGATGCATTGTGACAGCACAGGGGTTAAGAGAGGCAAGGAACCATTGTGATCCAATGCAGGCTAACAATATAAGAATCCCTTTTGACACCAGGGGCCGTAAAAGGGGCAGGGATGAATTGTGACAGCATGGGGCCGATTAGAATCAAGGAACCATTATCACACCATGGAGGCCAAGAATCAAATAATTCATTGTGACATCAAGTGGCCTAAAAGGGCTTGGAATGCATTGTGACACCACAGAGGTTAAGAGAAGCAAGGATCCATTGTGACCCAATGGAGGCTAATAATCCCAGGATCCCATTTGACACCAGGGGGCGTAAAAGGGCCAGGGATGAATTGTGACAGCATGGGGCCCAATAGAAACAAGGAACCATTATGACACCATGAAGGCCAAGAATCTAATGATTCATTGTGACATCAAGTGGCCTAAAAGGGCATGGGATGCATTGTGACACCACAGAGGTTAAGAGAAGCAAGGAACCATTGTGACCCAATGCAGGCTAACAATCTAATGATCCCTTGTGACACCAATGGGCCTAAAAGGGGCAGGGATGATTTGTGAAAGCATGGGGCCCCAGTAAAACCTGGTACAATTATGCCACCATGGAGGCCAAGAATCAAATGATTCATTGTGACATCAAGTGGCCTAAAAGGACATGGGATGCATTGTGACACCACAGGGGTTAAGAGAAGCAAGGAACCATTGTGACCCAATGCAGGCTAACCATCTAATGATCCCTTGTGGCACCAGGGGGTATAAAAAGGGCCAGGGATGGATTGTTACAGCACGGGGACCAATAGAAGCAAGGATCTATTATGCCACCGTGGAGGCCAAGAATCAAATGATTCATTGTGACATCAAGTGGCCTAAAAGGGCATGGGATGCATTGTGACACCACAGGGGTTAAGAGAAGCAAGGATCCATTGTGACCCAATGGAGGCTAATAATCCCAGGATCCCATTTGACACCAGGGGGCGTAAAAGGGCCAGGGATGAATTGTGACAGCATGGAGCCCAATAGAAACAAGGAACCATTATGACACCATGGAGGCCAAGAAGCAAATGATTCATTGTGACATCAAGTGGCCTAAAAGGGCGTGGGATGCATTGTGACACCACAGAGGTTAAGAGAAGCAAGGAACCATTGTGACCAAATGCAGGCTAACAATCTAATGATCCCTTGTGACACCAATGGGCCTAAAAGGGGCAGGGATGATTTGTGAAAGCATGGGGCCCCAGTAAAACCTGGTACAATTATGCCACCATGGAGGCCAAGAATCAAATGGTTCATTGTGACATCAAGTGGCCTAAAAGGGCATGGGATGCATTGTGACACCACAGGGGTTAAGAGAAGTAAGGAACCATTGTAACCCAATGCAGGCTAACAATCTAAGAATCCCTTTTGACACCAGGGGGCAAAAAAGGACCATGGATGAACTCTGACATCATGGGGACCTATAGAAGCAAGGAACCATTATGACACCATGAAGGCCAAGAATCAAATGGTTCATTGTAAGACCAAGTGGCCGAAAAGTGCTTGGAATGCATTGTGACACCACAGAGGTTAAGAGAAGCAAGGAACCATTGTGACCCAATGCAGGCTAACACTCTAATGATCCCTTGTGGCACCAGGGGGTATAAAAAGGGCCAGGGATGGATTGTTACAGCACGGGGACCAATAGAAGCAAGGATTTATTATGCCACCATGGAGGCCAAGAATCAAATGATTCATTGTGACATCAAGTGGCCTAAAAGGGCATGGGATGCATTGTGACAGCACAGGGGGTAAGAGAAGCAAGGATCCATTGTGACCCAATGGAGGCTAACAATCTAAAAATCCCTATTGACACCAATGGGCCTTAAAGGAGCAGGGATTTATTGTGAAAGCATGGGGCCCAATGAAAACCTGGTACAATTACGCCACCATGGAGGCCAAGAATCAAATGATTCATTGTGACATCAAGTGGCCTAAAAGGGCATGGGATGCATTGTGACACCACAGGGGTTAAGAGAACCAAGGAACCATTGTGACCCAATGCAGGCTAACAATCTAAGAATCCCTTGTGACACCAGGGGGCGGAAAAGGACCACGGATGGACTCTGACAGCATGGGGACCTATGGAAGCAAGGAACCATTATGACACCATGAAGGCCAAGAATCAAATGGTTCATTGTAAGACCAAGTGGCCTAAAAGGGCTTGGAATGCATTGTGACACCACAGAGGTTAAGAGAAGCAAGGAACCATTGTGACCCTATGCAGGCTAACAATCTAATGATCCCTTGTGGCACCAGGGGGTATAAAAAGCGCCAGGGATGAATTGTGACAGCATGGGGCCCAATAGAAACTAGGAACAATTATGACACCATGGAGGCCAAGAATCAAATGATTCATTGTGACATCAAGTGGCCTAAAAGGGCATGGGATGCATTGTGACACCACAGGAGTTAAGAGAACCAAGGAACCATTGTGACCCAATGCAGGCTAACAATCTAAGAATCCCTTGTGACACCAGGGGGCGCAAAAGGGCCACGGATGGACTCTGACACCATGGGGACCTATAGAAGCAAGGAACCATTATGACACCATGAAGGCCAAGAATCAAATGGTTCATTGTGACATCAAGTGGCCTAAAAGGGCTTGGAATGCATTGTGACAGCACAGAGGTTAAGAGAAGCAAGGAACCATTGTGACCCAATGCAGGCTAACAATCTAATGATCCCTTGTGGCACCGGGGGGTATAAAAAGGGCCAGGGATGGATTGTTACAGCACGGGGACCAATAGAAGCAAGGATCTATTATCCCACCGTGGAGGCCAAGAATCAAATGATTCATTGTGACATCAAGTGGCCTAAAAGGGCATGGGATGCATTGTGACACCACAGAGGTTAAGAGAAGCAAGGAACCATTGTGACCCAATGCAGGCTAACAATCTAATGATCCCTTGTGACACCAATGGGCCTAAAAGGGCCAGGGATGAATTGTTACAACACGGGGACCAATAGAAGCAAGGATCTATTATGCCACCATGGAGGCCAAGAATCAAATGATTCATTGTGACATCAAGTGGCCTAAAAGGGCATGGGATGCATTGTGACAGCACAGAGGTTAAGAGAAGCAAGGAACCATTGTGACCCAATGCAGGCTAACAATCTAATGATCCCTTGTGGCACCAGGGGGTATAAAAAGGGCCAGGGATGGATTGTTACAGCACGGGGACCAATGGAAGCAAGGATCTATTATGCCACCGTGGAGGCCAAGAATCAAATGATTCATTGTGACATCAAGTGGCCTAAAAGGGCATGGGATGCATTGTGACACCACAGAGGTTAAGAGAAGCAAGGATCCATTGTGACCCAATGTAGGCTAACAATCTAATGATCCCTTTTGACACCAATGGGCCTAAAAGGGACAGGGATGTATTGTGAAAGCATGGGGCCCAATTAAAACCTGGTACAATTACGCCACCATGGAGGCCAAGAATCAAATGATTCATTGTGACAACAAGTGGCCTAAAAGGGCATGGGATGCATTGTGACACCACAGGGGTTAAGAGAAGCAAGGAACCATTGTGACCCAAGGTAGGCTAACAATCTAAGAATCCCTTTTGACACCAGGGGGCGCAAAAGGACCACGGATGAACTCTGACAGCATGGGGAGCTATAGAAGCAAGGAACCATTATGACACCATGAAGGCCAAGAATCAAATGGTTCATTGTAAGACCAAGTGACCTAAAAGGGCTTGGAATGCATTGTGACACCACAGAGGTTAAGAGAAGCAAGGAACCATTGTGACCCAATGCAGGCTAACAATCTAATGATCCCTTGTGACACCAATGGGCCTAAAAGGGGCAGGGATGAATTGTTACAGCACGGGGACCAATAGAAGCAAGGATCTATTATGCCACCATGGAGGCCAAGAATCAAATAATTCATTGTGACATCAAGTGGCCTAAAAGGGCATGGGATGCATTGTGACAGCACAGAGGTTAAGAGAAGCAAGGAACCATTGTGACCCAATGCAGGCTAACAATCTAATGATCCCTTGTGGCACCAGGGGGTATAAAAAGGGCCAGGGATGGATTGTTACAGCACGGGGACCAATGGAAGCAAGGATCTATTATGCCACCGTGGAGGCCAAGAATCAAATGATTCATTGTGACATCAAGTGGCCTAAAAGGGCATGGGATGCATTGTGACACCACAGAGGTTAAGAGAAGCAAGGATCCATTTTGACCCAATGTAGGCTAACAATCTAATGATCCCTTTTGACACCAATGGGCCTAAAAGGGGCAGGGATGTATTGTGAAAGTATGGGGCCCAATGAAAACCTGGTACAATTACGCCACCATGGAGGCCAAGAATCAAATGATTCATTGTGACATCAAGTGGCCTAAAAGGGCATGGGATGCATTGTGACACCACAGGGGTTAAGAGAAGCAAGGAACCATTGTGACCCAATGTAGGCTAACAATCTAAGAATCCC
The DNA here is from genome assembly GCF_963662255.1 of Cinclus cinclus. Taxonomy (NCBI): domain Eukaryota; kingdom Metazoa; phylum Chordata; class Aves; order Passeriformes; family Cinclidae; genus Cinclus; species Cinclus cinclus. The sequence continues at coordinate 67,664 of NW_026912162.1, read as the reverse complement.
TTTTGACACCAGGGGGCGCAAAAGGACCACGGATGAACTCTGACAGCATGGGGACCTATAGAAGCCAGGGACAATTATGACACCATGAAGGCCAAGAATCAAATGGTTCATTGTAAGACCAAGTGGCCTAAAAGGGCTTGGAATGCATTGTGACAGCACAGAGGTTAAGAGAAGCAAGGAACCATTGTGACCCAATGCAGGCTAAAAATCTAATGATCCCTTGTGGCACCAGGGGGTATAAAAAGGGCCAGGGATGGATTGTTACAGCACGGGGACCAATAGAAGCAAGGATCTATTATGCCACCGTGGAGGCCAAGAATCAAATGATTCATTGTGACATCAAGTGGCCTAAAAGGGCATGGGATGCATTGTGACACCACAGGGGTTAAGAGAAGCAAGGAATCATTGTGACCCAATGCAGGCTAACAATCTAATGATCCCTTGTGACACCAATGGGCCTAAAAGGGGCAGGGATGATTTGTGAAAGCATGGGGCCCCAGTAAAACCTGGTACAATTATGCCACCATGGAGGCCAAGAATCAAATGATTCATTGTTACATCAAGTGGCCTAAAAGGGCATGGGATGCATTGTGACACCACAGGGGTTAAGAGAAGCAAGGAACCATTGTGACCCAATGTAGGCTAACAATCTAAGAATCCCTTTTGACACCAGGGGGCGCAAAAGGACCATGGATGAACTCTGACAGCATGGGGAGCGATAGAAGCCAGGAACTATTATGACACCATGAAGGCCAAGAATCAAATGGTTCATTGTAAGACCAAGTGGCCTAAAAGGGCTTGGAATGCATTGTGACAGCACAGAGGTTAAGAGAAGCAAGGAACCATTGTGACCCAATGCAGGCTAACAATCTAATGATCCCTTGTGGCACCAGGGGGTATAAAAAGGGCCAGGGATGGATTGTTACAGCACGGGGACCAATAGAAGCAAGGATCTATTATGCCACCGTGGAGGCCAAGAATCAAATGATTCATTGTGACATCAAGTGGCCTAAAAGGGCATGGGATGCATTGTGACAGCACAGGGGTTAAGAGAGGCAAGGATCCATTGTGACCCAATGGAGGCTAACAATCTAATAATCCCTTTTGACACCAATGGGCCTAAAAGGGGCAGGGATGTATTGTGAAAGCAGGGGGCCCAATGAAAACCTGGTACAATTACGCCACCATGGAGGCCAAGAATCAAATGATTCATTGTGACATCAAGTGGCCTAAAAGGGCATGGGATGCATTGTGACACCACAGGAGTTAAGAGAACCAAGGAACCATTGTGACCCAATGCAGGCTAACAATCTAAGAATCCCTTGTGACACCAGGGGGCGCAAAAGGGCCACGGATGGACTCTGACAGCATGGGGACCTATAGAAGCAAGGAACCATTATGACACCATGAAGGCCAAGAATCAAATGGTTCATTGTAAGACCAAGTGGCCTAAAAGGGCTTGGAATGCATTGTGACAGCACAGAGGTTAAGAGAAGCAAGGAACCATTGTGACCCAATGCAGGCTAACAATCTAATGATCCCTTGGGGCACCAGGGGGTATAAAAAGGGCCAGGGATGGATTGTTACAGCATGGGGCCCAATAGAAAAAAGGAACCATTATGACACCATGGAGGCCAAGAATCAAATGATTCATTGTGACATCAAGTGGCCTAAAAGGGCATGGGATGCATTGTGACACCACAGAGGTTAAGAGAAGCAAGGAACCATTGTGACCCATTGCAGGCTAACAATCTAATGATCCCTAGTGACACCAATGGGCCTAAAAGTTGCAGGGATCGATTGTTACAGCACGGGGACCAATAGAAGCAAGGATCTATTATGCCACCATGGAGGCCAAGAATCAAATAATTCATTGTGACATCAAGTGGCCTAAAAGGGCATGGGATGCATTGTGACAGCACAGGGGTTAAGAGAAGCAAGGAACCATTGTGACCCAATGCAGGCTAACAATCTAAGAATCCCTTGTGACACCAGGGGGCGCAAAAGGGCCACGGATGGACTCTGACAGCATGGGGACCTAGGGAAGCAAGGAACCATTATGACACCATGAAGGAGAAGAATCAAATGGTTCATTGTGACATCAAGTGGCCTAAAAGGGCATGGGATGCATTGTGACACCACAGAGGTTAAGAGAAGCAAGGAACCATTGTGACCCAATGCAGGCTAACAATCTAATGATCCCTTGTGGCACCAGGGGGTATAAAAAGGGCCAGGGATGGATTGTTACAGCACGGGGACCAATAGAAGCAAGGATCTATTAAGCCACCGTGGAGGCCAAGAATCAAATGATTCATTGTGACATCAAGTGGCCTAAAAGGGCATGGGATGCATTGTGACACCACAGGGGTTAAGAGATGCAAGGATCCATTGTGACCCAATGGAGGCTAATAATCCCAGGATCCCATTTGACACCAGGGGGCGTAAAAGGGCCAGGGATGAATTGTGACAGCATGGGGCCCAAGAGAAACAAGGAACCATTATGACACCATGGAGGCCAAGAAGCAAATGATTCATTGTGACATCAAGTGGCCTAAAATGGCATGGAATGCATTGTGACACCACAGAGGTTAAGAGAAGCAAAGAATCATTGTGACCCAATGCAGGCTAACAATCTAACGATCCCTTGTGGCACCAATGGGCCTAAAAGGGGCAGGGATGATTTGTGAAAGCATGGGGCCCCAGTAAAACCTGGTACAATTATGCCACCATGGAGGCCAAGAATCAAATGATTCATTGTGACATCAAGTGGCCTAAGAGGGCATGGGATGCATTGTGACACCACAGGGGTTAAGAGAAGCAAGGAACCATTGTGACCCAATGCAGGCTAACAATATAATGATCCCTTGTGACACCAATGGGCCTAAAAGTGACAGGGATGAATTGTTACAGCACGGGGACCAATAGAAGCAAGGATCTATTATGCCACAATGGAGGCCAAGAATCAAATAATTCATTGTGACATCATGTGGCCTAAAAGTTCATGGGATGCATTGTGACAGCACAGGGGTTAAGAGAAGCAAGGATCCATTGTGACCCAATGGAGGCTAACAATATAATGATCCCTTGTGACACCAATGGGCCTAAAAGTGGCAGGGATGCATTGTGAAAGCATGGGGCCCAATAGAAACCTCGTACATTTACGCCACCATGGAGGCCAAGAATCAAATAATTCATTGTGACATCATGTGGCCTAAAAGGGCATGGGATGCATTGTGACAGCACAGGCGTTAAGAGAAGCAAGGATCCATTGTGACCCAATGGAGGCTAACCATCTAATGATCCCTTGTGACATGAATGGGCCTAAAAGGGGCAGGGATATATTGTGAAAGCATGGGGCCCAATAGAAACCTCGTACAATTACGCCACCATGGAGGCCAAGAATCAAATGATTCATTGTGACATCAGGTGGCCTAAAAGGGCATGGGATGCATTGTGACACCACAGGGGTTAAGAGAAGCAAGGAACCATTGTGACCCAATGTAGGCTAACAATCTAAGAATCCCTTTTGACACCAGGGGGCGCAAAAGGACCCCGGATGAACTCTGACAGCATGGGGAGCTATAGAAGCAAGGAACCATTATGACACCATGAAGGCCAAGAATCAAATGGTTCATTGTGACATCAAGTGGCCTAAAACGGCTTGGAATGCATTGTGACACCACAGAGGTTAAGAGAAGAAAGGAACCATTGAGACCCAATGCAGGATAACAATCTAATGATCCGTTGTGGCACCAGGGGGTATAAAAAGGGCCAGGGATGGATTGTTACAGCACGGGGACCAATAGAAGCAAGGATCTATTATGCCACCATGGAGGCCAAGAATCAAATAATTCATTGTGACATCATGTGGCCTAAAAGGGCATGGGATGCATTGTGACAGCACAGGGGTTAAGAGAGGCAAGGAACCATTGTGATCCAATGCAGGCTAACAATATAAGAATCCCTTTTGACACCAGGGGCCGTAAAAGGGGCAGGGATGAATTGTGACAGCATGGGGCCGATTAGAATCAAGGAACCATTATCACACCATGGAGGCCAAGAATCAAATAATTCATTGTGACATCAAGTGGCCTAAAAGGGCTTGGAATGCATTGTGACACCACAGAGGTTAAGAGAAGCAAGGATCCATTGTGACCCAATGGAGGCTAATAATCCCAGGATCCCATTTGACACCAGGGGGCGTAAAAGGGCCAGGGATGAATTGTGACAGCATGGGGCCCAATAGAAACAAGGAACCATTATGACACCATGAAGGCCAAGAATCTAATGATTCATTGTGACATCAAGTGGCCTAAAAGTGCATGGGATGCATTGTGACACCACAGAGGTTAAGAGAAGCAAGGAACCATTGTGACCCAATGCAGGCTAACAATCTAATGATCCCTTGTGACACCAATGGGCCTAAAAGGGGCAGGGATGATTTGTGAAAGCATGGGGCCCCAGTAAAACCTGGTACAATTATGCCACCATGGAGGCCAAGAATCAAATGATTCATTGTGACATCAAGTGGCCTAAAAGGGCATGGGATGCATTGTGACACCACAGGGGTTAAGAGAAGTAAGGAACCATTGTAACCCAATGCAGGCTAACAATCTAAGAATCCCTTTTGACACCAGGGGGCGAAAAAGGACCATGGATGAACTCTGACATCATGGGGACCTATAGAAGCAAGGAACCATTATGACACCATGAAGGCCAAGAATCAAATGGTTCATTGTAAGACCAAGTGGCCTAAAAGGGCTTGGAATGCATTGTGACACCACAGAGGTTAAGAGAAGCAAGGAACCATTGTGACCCAATGCAGGCTAACACTCTAATGATCCCTTGTGGCACCAGGGGGTATAAAAAGGGCCAGGGATGGATTGTTACAGCACGGGGACCAATAGAAGCAAGAATTTATTATGCCACCATGGAGGCCAAGAATCAAATGATTCATTGTGACATCAAGTGGCCTAAAAGGGCATGGGATGCATTGTGACAGCACAGGGGGTAAGAGAAGCAAGGATCCATTGTGACCCAATGGAGGCTAACAATCTAAAAATCCCTTTTGACACCAATGGGCCTTAAAGGAGCAGGGATTTATTGTGAAAGCATGGGGCCCAATGAAAACCTGGTACAATTACGCCACCATGGAGGCCAAGAATCAAATGATTCATTGTGACATCAAGTGGCCTAAAAGGGCATGGGATGCATTGTGACACCACAGGGGTTAAGAGAACCAAGGAACCATTGTGACCCAATGCAGGCTAACAATCTAAGAATCCCTTTTGACACCAGGGGGCGCAAAAGGACCGCGTATGGACTCTGACAGCATGGGGACCTATGGAAGCAAGGAACCATTATGACACCATGAAGGCCAAGAATCAAATGGTTCATTGTAAGACCAAGTGGCCTAAAAGGGCTTGGAATGCATTGTGACAGCACAGAGGTTAAGAGAAGCAAGGAAACATTGTGACCCAATGCAGGCTAACAATCTAATGATCCCTTGTGACACCAGGGGGTATAAAAAGGGCCAGGGATGAATTGTGACAGCATGGGGCCCAATAGAAACTAGGAACAATTATGACACCATGGAGGCCAATAATCAAATGATTCATTGTGACATCAAGTGGCCTAAAAGGGCATGGGATGCATTGTGACACCACAGGGGTTAAGAGAAGCAAGGCACCATTGTGACCCAATGCAGGCTAACAATCTAAGAATCCTTTTTGACACCAGGGGGCGCAAAAGGACCACGGATGAACTCTGACAGCATGGGGACCTATAGAAGCAAGGAACCATTATGACACCATGAAGGCCAAGAATCAAATGGTTCATTGTGACATCAAGTGGCCTAAAAGGGCATGGGATGCATTGTGACACCACAGAGGTTAAGAGAAGCAAGGAACCATTGTGACCCAATGCAGGCTAACAATCTAATGATCCCTTGTGGCACCAGGGGGTATAAAAAGGGCCAGGGATGGATTGTTACAGCACGGGGACCAATAGAAGCAAGGATCTATTATGCCACCATGGAGGCCAAGAATCAAATGATTCATTGTGACATCAAGTGGCCTAAAAGGGCATGGGATGCATTGTGACACCACAGAGGTTAAGAGAAGCAAGGAACCATTGTGACCCAATGCAGGCTAACAATCTAATGATCCCTTTTGAAACCAGGTGGCGCAAAAGGACCACGGATGAACTCTGACAGCATGGGGACCTATAGAAGCAAGGAACCATTATGACACCATGAAGGCCAAGAATCAAATGGTTCATTGTAAGACCAAGTGGCCTAAAAGGGCTTGGAATGCATTGTGACACCACAGAGGTTAAGAGAAGCAAGGAACCATTGTGACCCAATGCAGGCTAACAATCTAATGATCCCTTGTGACACCAGGGGGTATAAAAAGGGCCAGGGATGGATTGTTACAGCACGGGGACCAATAGAAGCAAGGATCTATTATGCCACCGTGGAGGCCAAGAATCAAATGATTCATTGTGACATCAAGTGGCCTAAAAGGGCATGGGATGCATTGTGACAGCACAGGGGTTAAGAGAAGCAAGGATCCATTGTGACCCAATGGAGGCTAACAATCTAATGATCCCTTTTGACACCAATGGGCCTAAAAGGGGCAGGGATGTATTGTGAAAGCATGGGGCCCAATGAAAACCTGGTACAATTACGCCACCATGGAGGCCAAGAATCAAATGATTCATTGTGACATCAAGTGGCCTAAAAGGGCATGGGATGCATTGTGACACCACAGGGGTTAAGAGAAGCAAGGAACCATTGTGACCCAATGTAGGCTAACAATCTAAGAATCCCTTTTGACACCAGGGGGCGAAAAAGGACCACGGATGAACTCTGACAGCATGGGGACATATAGAAGCAAGGAACCATTATGACACCATGAAGGCCAAGAATAAAATGGTTCATTGTAAGACCAAGTGGCCTAAAAGGGCATGGGATGCATTGTGACACCACAGAGGTTAAGAGAAGCAAGGAACCATTGTGACCCAATGCAGGCTAAGCATCTAATGATCCGTTGTGGCACCACTGGGTATAAAAAGGGCCAGGGATGGATTGTTACAGCACGGGGACCAATAGAAGCAAGGATCTATTATTCCACCATGGAGGCCAAGAATCAAATGATTCATTGTGACATCAAGTGGCCTAAAAGGGCATGGGATGCATTGTGACACCACAGAGGTTAAGAGAAGCAAGGAACCATTGTGACCCAATGCAGGCTAACAATCTAATGATCCCTTGTGACACCAAAGGGCCTAAAAGGGCCAGGGATGAATTGTTACAGCACAGGGACCAATAGAAGCAAGGATCTATTATGCCACCATGGAGGCCAAGAATCAAATGATTCATTGTGACATCAAGTGGCCTAAAAGGGCATGGGATGCATTGTGACACCACAGAGGTTAAGAGAAGCAAGGAACCATTGTGACCCAATGCAGGCTAACAATCTAAGAATCCCTTTTGAAACCAGGTGGCGCAAAAGGACCACGGATGAACTCTGAGAGCATGGGGACCTATAGAAGCAAGGAACCATTATGACACCATGAAGGCCAAGAATCAAATGGTTCATTGTAAGACCAAGTGGCCTAAAAGGGCTTGGAATGCATTGTGACACCACAGAGGTTAAGAGAAGCAAGGAACCATTGTGACCCAATGCAGGCTAACAATCTAATGATCCCTTGAGGCACCAGGGGGTATATAAAGGGCCAGGGATGGATTGTAACAGCACGGGGACCAATAGAAGCAAGGATCTATTATGCCACCGTGGAGGCCAAGAATCAAATGATTCATTGTGACATCAAGTGGCCTAAAAGGGCATGGGATGCATTGTGACAGCACAGGCGTTATGAGAAGAAAGGATCCATTGTGACCCAATGCAGGCTAACAATCTAATGATCCCTTTTGACACCAATGGGCCTAAAAGGGGCAGGGATGAATTGTGAAAGCATGGGGCCCCAGTAAAACCTGGTACAATTATGCCACCATGGAGGCCAAGAATCAAATGATTCATTGTGACATCAAGTGGCCTAAAAGGGCATGGGATGCATTGTGACACCACAGGGGTTAAGAGAAGCAAGGAACCATTGTGACCCAATGCAGGCTAACAATCTAAGAATCCCTTTTGACACCAGGGGGCGGAAAAGGACCACGGATGAACTCTGACAGCATGGGGAGCTACAGAAGCAAGGAACCATTAGGCCACCATGAAGGCCAAGAATCAAGTGGTTCATTGTAAGACCAAGTGGCCTAAAAGGGCTTGGAATGCATTGTGACAGCACAGAGGTTAAGAGAAGCAAGGAACCATTGTGACCCAATGCAGGCTAACAATCTAATGATCCCCTGAGGCACCAGGGGGTATAAAAAGGGCCAGGGATGGATTGTTACAGCACGGGGACCAATAGAAGCAAGGATCTATTATGCCACCGTGGAGGCCAAGAATCAAATGATTCGTTGTGACATCAAGTGGCCTAAAAGGGCATGGGATGCATTGTGACAGCACAGGCGTTAAGAGAAGCAAGGATCCATTGTGACCCAATGGAGGCTAATAATCCCAGGATCCCATTTGACACCAGGGGGCGTAAAAGGGCCAGGGATGAATTGTGACAGCACGGGGCCCAATAGAAACAAGGAAACATTATGACACCACGGAGGACAAGAATCAAATGATTCATTGTGACATCAAGTGGCCTAAAAGGGCATGGGATGCATTGTGACACCACAGAGGTTAAGAGAAGCAAGGAACCATTGTGACCCAATGCAGGCTAACAATATAATGATCCCTTGTGACACCAATGGGCCTAAAAGGGACAGGGATGAATTGTTACAGCACGGGGACCAATAGAAGCAAGGATCTATTATGCCACCATGGAGGCCAAGAATCAAATAATTCACTGTGACATCATGTGGCCTAAAAGGTCATGGGATGCATTGTGACAGCACAGGGGTTAAGAGAAGCAAGGATCCATTGTGACCCAATGGAGGCTAACAATCTAATGATCCCTTGTGACACCAATGGGCCTAAAAGTGGCAGGGATACATTGTGAAAGCATGGGGCCCAATAGAAACCTCGTACAATTACGCCACCATGGAGGCCAAGAATCAAATAATTCATTGTGACATCATGTGGCCTAAAAGGGCATGGGATGCATTGTGACAGCACAGAGGTTAAGAGAAGCAAGGAACCATTGTGACCCAATGCAGGCTAACCATCTAATTATCCCTTGTGGCACCAGGGGGTATAAAAAGGGCCAGGGATGGATTGTTACAGCACGGGGACCAATAGAAGCAAGGATTTATTATGCGACCGTGGAGGCCAAGAATCAAATGATTCATTGTGACATCAAGTGGCCTAAAAGGGCATGGGATGCATTGTGACAGCACAGGGGTTAAGAGAAGCAAGGATCCATTGTGACCCAATGGAGGCTAATAATCCCAGGATCCCATTTGACACCAGGGGGCGTAAAAGGGCCAGGGATGAATTGTGACAGCATGGAGCCCAATAGAAACAAGGAACCATTATGACACCATGGAGGCCAAGAAGCAAATGATTCATTGTGACATCAAGTGGCCTAAAAGGGCATGGGATGCATTGTGACACCACAGAGGTTAAGAGAAGCAAGGAACCATTGTGACCAAATGCAGGCTAACAATCTAATGATCCCTTGTGACACCAATGGGCCTAAAAGGGGCAGGGATGATTTGTGAAAGCATGGGGCCCCAGTAAAACCTGGTACAATTATGCCACCATGGAGGCCAAGAATCAAATGATTCATTGTGACATCAAGTGGCCTAAAAGGGCATGGGATGCATTGTGACACCACAGGGGTTAAGAGAAGTAAGGAACCATTGTAACCCAATGCAGGCTAACAATCTAAGAATCCCTTTTGACACCAGGGGGCGAAAAAGGACCATGGATGAACTCTGACATCATGGGGACCTATAGAAGCAAGGAACCATTATGACACCATGAAGGCCAAGAATCAAATGGTTCATTGTAAGACCAAGTGGCCGAAAAGGGCTTGGAATGCATTGTGACACCACAGAGGTTAAGAGAAGCAAGGAACCATTGTGACCCAATGCAGGCTAACACTCTAATGATCCCTTGTGGCACCAGGGGGTATAAAAAGAGCCAGGGATGGATTGTTACAGCACGGGGACCAATAGAAGCAAGGATTTATTATGCCACCATGGAGGCCAAGAATCAAATGATTCATTGTGACATCAAGTGGCCTAAAAGGGCATGGGATGCATTGTGACAGCACAGGGGGTAAGAGAAGCAAGGATCCATTGTGACCCAATGGAGGCTAACAATCTAAAAATCCCTATTGACACCAATGGGCCTTAAAGGAGCAGGGATTTATTGTGAAAGCATGGGGCCCAATGAAAACCTGGTACAATTACGCCACCATGGAGGCCAAGAATCAAATGATTCATTGTGACATCAAGTGGCCTAAAAGGGCATGGGATGCATTGTGACACCACAGGGGTTAAGAGAAGCAAGGAACCATTGTGACCCAATGCAGGCTAACAATCTTAGAATCCCTTTTGACACCAGGGGGCGCAAAAGGACCACGGATGGACTCTGACAGCATGGGGACCTATGGAAGCAAGGAACCATTATGACACCATGAAGGCCAAGAATCAAATGGTTCATTGTAAGACCAAGTGGCCTAAAAGGGCTTGGAATGCATTGTGACAGCACAGAGGTTAAGAGAAGCAAGGAACCATTGTGACCCAATGCAGGCTAACAATCTAATGATCCCTTGTGGCACCAGGGGGTATAAAAAGGGCCAGGGATGGATTGTTACAGCATGGGGCCCAATAGAAAAAAGGAACCATTATGACACCATGGAGGCCAAGAATCAAATGATTCATTGTGACATCAAGTGGCCTAAAAGGGCATGGGATGCATTGTGACACCACAGAGGTTAAGAGAAGCAAGGAACCATTGTGACCCATTGCAGGCTAACAATCTAAGGATCCCTAGTGTCACCAATGGGCCTAAAAGTTGCAGGGATCGATTGTTACAGCACGGGGACCAATAGAAGCAAGGATCTATTATGCCACCATGGAGGCCAAGAATCAAATAATTCATTGTGACATTAAGTGGCCTAAAAGGGCATGGGATGCATTGTGACAGCACAGAGGTTAAGAGAAGCAAGGATCCATTGTGACCCAATGGAGGCTAATAATCCCAGGATCCCATTTGACACCAGGGGGGGGAATGGGGCCAGGGATGGATTGTGACAGCATGGGGCCCAATAGAAACAAGGAACCATTATGACACCATGGAACCCAAGAATCAAATGATTCATTGTGACATCAAGTGGCCTAAAAGGGCATGGGATGCATTGTGACAGCACAGGGGTTAAGAGAAGCAAGGAACCATTGTGACCCAATGCAGGCTAACAATCTAATGATCCCTTGTGACACCAATGGGCCTAAAAGGTCCAGGGATGAATTGCGACAGCATGGGGCCCAAGTAAAACCTGGTACAATTATGCCACCATGGAGGCCAAGAATCAAATGATTCATTGTGACATCAAGTGGCCTAAAAGGGCATGGGATGCATTGTGACACCACAGGGGTTAAGAGAAGCAAGGAACCATTGTGACCCAATGCAGGCTAACAATCTAAGAATCCCTTGTGACACCAGGGGGCGAAAAAGGGCCACGGATGGACTCTGACAGCATGGGGACCTATAGAAGCAAGGAACCATTATGACACCATGGAAGCCAAGAATCAAATGATTCATTGTGACATCAAGTGGCCTAAAAGGGCATGGGATGCATTGTGACAGCACAGAGGTTAAGAGAAGCAAGGAATCATTGTGACCCAATGCAGGCTAACAATCTAATGATCCCTTGTGGCACCAGGGGGTATAAAAAGGGCCAGGGATGGATTGTTACAGCACGGGGACCAATAGAAGCAAGGATCTATTATGCCACCGTGGAGGCCAAGAATCAAATAATTCATTGTGACATCAAGTGGCCGAAAAGGGCATGGGATGCATTGTGACTGCACAGGGGTTAAGAGAGGCTAGGATCCATTGTGACCCAATGGAGGCTAACAATCTAAAAATCCCTTTTGACACCAATGGGCCTAAAAGGGGCAGGGATGTATTGTGAAAGCATGGGGCCCAATGAAAACCTGGTACAAATACGCCAACATGGAGGCCAAGAATCAAATGATTCATTGTGACATCAAGTGGCCTAAAAGGGCATGGGATGCATTGTGACACCACAGGGGTTAAGAGAACCAAGGAACCATTGTGACCCAATGCAGGCTAACAATCTAAGAATCCCTTGTGACACCAGGGGGCGCAAAAGGGCCACGGATGGACTCTGACAGCATGGGGACCTAGGGAAGCAAGGAACCATTATGACACCATGAAGGAGAAGAATCAAATGGTTCATTGTGACATCAAGTGGCCTAAAAGGGCATGGGATGCATTGTGACACCACAGAGGTTAAGAGAAGCAAGGAACCATTGTGACCCAATGCAGGCTAACAATCTAATGATCCCTTGTGGCACCAGGGGGTATAAAAAGGGCCAGGGATGGATTGTTACAGCACGGGGACCAATAGAAGCAAGGATCTATTATGCCACCGTGGAGGCCAAGAATCAAATGATTCATTGTGACATCAAGTGGCCTAAAAGGGCATGGGATGCATTGTGACAGCACAGGCGTTAAGAGAAGCAAGGATCCATTGTGACCCAATGGAGGCTAATAATCCCAGGATCCCATTTGACACCAGGGGGCGTAAAAGGGCCAGGGATGAATTGTGACAGCACGGGGCCCAATAGAAACAAGGAACCATTATGACACCACGGAGGACAAGAATCAAATCATTCATTGTGACATCAAGTGGCCTAAAAGGGCATGGGATGCATTGTGACACCACAGAGGTTAAGAGAAGCAAGGAACCATTGTGACCCAATGCAGGCTAACAATCTAATGATCCCTTGTGACACCAATGGGCCTAAAAGTGACAGGGATGAATTGTTACAGCACGGGGACCAATAGAAGCAAGGATCTATTATGCCACCATGGAGGCCAAGAATCAAATAATTCATTGTGACATCATGTGGCCTAAAAGTTCATGGGATGCATTGTGACAGCACAGGGGTTAAGAGAAGCAAGGATCCATTGTGACCCAATGGAGGCTAACAATCTAATGATCCCTTGTGACACCAATGGGCCTAAAAGTGGCAGGGATGCATTGTGAAAGCATGGGGCCCAATACAAACCTCGTACAATTACGCCACCATGGAGGCCAAGAATCAAATAATTCATTGTGACATCATGTGGCCTAAAAGGGCATGGGATGCATTGTGACAGCACAGGGGTTAAGAGAAGCAAGGATCCATTGTGACCCAATGGAGGCTAATAATCCCAGGATCCCATTTGACACCAGGGGGCGTAAAAGGGCCAGGGATGAATTGTGACAGCATGGAGCCCAATAGAAACAAGGAACCATTATGACACCATGGAGGCCAAGAAGCAAATGATTCATTGTGACATCAAGTGGCCTAAAAGGGCATGGGATGCATTGTGACACCACAGAGGTTAAGAGAAGCAAGGAACCATTGTGACCAAATGCAGGCTAACAATCTAATGATCCCTTGTGACACCAATGGGCCTAAAAGGGGCAGGGATGATTTGTGAAAGCATGGGGCCCCAGTTAAACCTGGTACAATTATGCCACCATGGAGGCCAAGAATCAAATGATTCATTGTGACATCAAGTGGCCTAAAAGGGCATGGGATGCATTGTGACACCACAGGGGTTAAGAGAAGTAAGGAACCATTGTAACCCAATGCAGGCTAACAATCTAAGAATCCCTTTTGACACCAGGGGGCGAAAAAGGACCATGGATGAACTCTGACATCATGGGGACCTATAGAAGCAAGGAACCATTATGACACCATGAAGGCCAAGAATCAAATGGTTCATTGTAAGACCAAGTGGCCGAAAAGGGCTTGGAATGCATTGTGACACCACAGAGGTTAAGAGAAGCAAGGAACCATTGTGACCCAATGCAGGCTAACACTCTAATGATCCCTTGTGGCACCAGGGGGTATAAAAAGGGCCAGGGATGGATTGTTACAGCACGGGGACCAATAGAAGCAAGGATTTATTATGCCACCATGGAGGCCAAGAATCAAATGATTCATTGTGACATCAAGTGGCCTAAAATGGCATGGGATGCATTGTGACAGCACAGGGGGTAAGAGAAGCAAGGATCCATTGTGACCCAATGGAGGCTAACAATCTAAAAATCCCTTTTGACACCAATGGGCCTTAAAGGAGCAGGGATTTATTGTGAAAGCATGGGGCCCAATGAAAACCTGGTGCAATTACGCCACCATGGAGGCCAAGAATCAAATGATTCATTGTGACATCAAGTGGCCTAAAAGGGCATGGGATGCATTGTGACACCACAGGGGTTAAGAGAACCAAGGAACCATTGTGACCCAATGCAGGCTAACAATCTAAGAATCCCTTTTGACACCAGGGGGCGCAAAAGGACCACGGATGGACTCTGACAGCATGGGGACCTATGGAAGCAAGGAACCATTATGACACCATGAAGGCCAAGAATCAAATGGTTCATTGTAAGACCAAGTGGCCTAAAAGGGCTTGGAATGCATTGTGACACCACAGAGGTTAAGAGAAGCAAGGAACCATTGTGACCCTATGCAGGCTAACAATCTAATGATCCCTTGTGGCACCAGGGGGTATAAAAAGGGCCAGGGATGAATTGTGACAGCATGGGGCCCAATAGAAACTAGGAACAATTATGACACCATGGAGGCCAATAATCAAATGATTCATTGTGACATCAAGTGGCCTAAAAGGGCATGGGATGCATTGTGACACCACAGGGGTTAAGAGAAGCAAGGCACCATTGTAACCCAATGCAGGCTAACAATCTAAGAATCCTTTTTGACACCAGGGGGCGCAAAAGGACCACGGATGAACTCTGACAGCATGGGGACCTATAGAAGCAAGGAACCATTATGACACCATGAAGGCCAAGAATCAAATGGTTCATTGTGACATCAAGTGGCCTAAAAGGGCATGGGATGCATTGTGACAGCACAGAGGTTAAGAGAAGCAAGGAACCATTGTGACCCAATGCAGGCTAACAATCTAATGATCCCTTGTGGCACCAGGGGGTATAAAAAGGGCCAGGGATGGATTGTTACAGCACGGGGACCAATAGAAGCAAGGATCTATTATGCCACCGTGGAGGCCAAGAATCAAATGATTCATTGTGACATCAAGTGGCCTAAAAGGGCATGGGATGCATTGTGACAGCACAGGGGTTAAGAGAAGCAAGGATCCATTGTGACCCAATGCAGGCTAATAATCCCAGGATCCCATTTGACACCAAGGGGCGTAAAAGGGCCAGGGATGAATTTTGACAGCATGGAGCCCAATAGAAACAAGGAACCATTATGACACCATGGAGGCCAAGAAGCAAATGATTCATTGTGACATCAAGTGGCCTAAAAGGGCATGGGATGCATTGTGACACCACAGAGGTTAAGAGAAGCAAGGAACCATTGTGACCAAATGCAGGCTAACAATCTAATGATCCCTTGTGACACCAATGGGCCTAAAAGGGGCAGGGATGATTTGTGAAAGCATGGGGCCCCAGTAAAACCTGGTACAATTATGCCACCATGGAGTCCAAGAATCAAACGATTCATTGTGACATCAAGTGGCCTAAAAGGGCATGGGATGCATTGTGACACCACAGGGGTTAAGAGAAGTAAGGAACCATTGTAACCCAATGCAGGCTAACAATCTAAGAATCCCTTTTGACACCAGGGGGCGAAAAAGGACCATGGATGAACTCTGACATCATGGGGACCTATAGAAGCAAGGAACCATTATGACACCATGAAGGCCAAGAATCAAATGGTTCATTGTAAGACCAAGTGGCCGAAAAGGGCTTGGAATGCATTGTGACACCACAGAGGTTAAGAGAAGCAAGGAACCATTGTGACCCAATGCAGGCTAACACTCTAATGATCCCTTGTGGCACCAGGGGGTATAAAAAGGGCCAGGGATGGATTGTTACAGCACGGGGACCAATAGAAGCAAGGATTTATTATGCCACCATGGAGGCCAAGAATCAAATGATTCATTGTGACATCAAGTGGCCTAAAAGGGCATGGGATGCATTGTGACAGCACAGGGGGTAAGAGAAGCAAGGATCCATTGTGACCCAATGGAGGCTAACAATCTAAAAATCCCTTTTGACACCAATGGGCCTTAAAGGAGCAGGGATTTATTGTGAAAGCAGGGGGCCCAATGAAAACCTGGTACAATTACGCCACCATGGAGGCCAAGAATCAAATGATTCATTGTGACATCAAGTGGCCTAAAAGGGCATGGGATGCATTGTGACACCACAGGGGTTAAGAGAACCAAGGAACCATTGTGACCCAATGCAGGCTAACAATCTAAGAATCCCTTTTGACACCAGGGGGCGCAAAAGGACCACGGATGGACTCTGACAGCATGGGGACCTATGGAAGCAAGGAACCATTATGACACCATGAAGGCCAAGAATCAAATGGTTCATTGTAAGACCAAGTGGCCTAAAAGGGCTTGGAATGCATTGTGATACCACAGAGGTTAAGAGAAGCAAGGAACCATTGTGACCCTATGCAGGCTAACAATCTAATGATCCCTTGTGGCACCAGGGGGTATAAAAAGGGCCAGGGATGGATTGTTACAGCACGGGGACCAATAGAAGCAAGGATCTATTATGCCACCGTGGAGGCCAAGAATCAAATAATTCATTGTGACATCAAGTGGCCGAAAAGGGCATGGGATGCATTGTGACTGCACAGGGGTTAAGAGAGGCTAGGATCCATTGTGACCCAATGGAGGCTAACAATCTAAAAATCCCTTTTGACACCAATGGGCCTAAAAGGGGCAGGGATGTATTGTGAAAGCATGGGGCCCAATGAAAACCTGGTACAAATACGCCAACATGGAGGCCAAGAATCAAATGATTCATTGTGACATCAAGTGGCCTAAAAGGGCATGGGATGCATTGTGACACCACAGGGGTTAAGAGAACCAAGGAACCATTGTGACCCAATGCAGGCTAACAATCTAAGAATCCCTTGTGACACCAGGGGGCGCAAAAGGGCCACGGATGGACTCTGACAGCATGGGGACCTAGGGAAGCAAGGAACCATTATGACACCATGAAGGAGAAGAATCAAATGGTTCATTGTGACATCAAGTGGCCTAAAAGGGCATGGGATGCATTGTGACACCACAGAGGTTAAGAGAAGCAAGGAACCATTGTGACCCAATGCAGGCTAACAATCTAATGATCCCTTGTGGCACCAGGGGGTATAAAAAGGGCCAGGGATGGATTGTTACAGCACGGGGACCAATAGAAGCAAGGATCTATTATGCCACCGTGGAGGCCAAGAATCAAATGATTCATTGTGACATCAAGTGGCCTAAAAGGGCATGGGATGCATTGTGACAGCACAGGCGTTAAGAGAAGCAAGGATCCATTGTGACCCAATGGAGGCTAATAATCCCAGGATCCCATTTGACACCAGGGGGCGTAAAAGGGCCAGGGATGAATTGTGACAGCACGGGGCCCAATAGAAACAAGGAACCATTATGACACCACGGAGGACAAGAATCAAATCATTCATTGTGACATCAAGTGGCCTAAAAGGGCATGGGATGCATTGTGACACCACAGAGGTTAAGAGAAGCAAGGAACCATTGTGACCCAATGCAGGCTAACAATCTAATGATCCCTTGTGACACCAATGGGCCTAAAAGTGACAGGGATGAATTGTTACAGCACGGGGACCAATAGAAGCAAGGATCTATTATGCCACCATGGAGGCCAAGAATCAAATAATTCATTGTGACATCATGTGGCCTAAAAGTTCATGGGATGCATTGTGACAGCACAGGGGTTAAGAGAAGCAAGGATCCATTGTGACCCAATGGAGGCTAACAATCTAATGATCCCTTGTGACACCAATGGGCCTAAAAGTGGCAGGGATGCATTGTGAAAGCATGGGGCCCAATACAAACCTCGTACAATTACGCCACCATGGAGGCCAAGAATCAAATAATTCATTGTGACATCATGTGGCCTAAAAGGGCATGGGATGCATTGTGACAGCACAGGGGTTAAGAGAAGCAAGGATCCATTGTGACCCAATGGAGGCTAATAATCCCAGGATCCCATTTGACACCAGGGGGCGTAAAAGGGCCAGGGATGAATTGTGACAGCATGGAGCCCAATAGAAACAAGGAACCATTATGACACCATGGAGGCCAAGAAGCAAATGATTCATTGTGACATCAAGTGGCCTAAAAGGGCATGGGATGCATTGTGACACCACAGAGGTTAAGAGAAGCAAGGAACCATTGTGACCAAATGCAGGCTAACAATCTAATGATCCCTTGTGACACCAATGGGCCTAAAAGGGGCAGGGATGATTTGTGAAAGCATGGGGCCCCAGTTAAACCTGGTACAATTATGCCACCATGGAGGCCAAGAATCAAATGATTCATTGTGACATCAAGTGGCCTAAAAGGGCATGGGATGCATTGTGACACCACAGGGGTTAAGAGAAGTAAGGAACCATTGTAACCCAATGCAGGCTAACAATCTAAGAATCCCTTTTGACACCAGGGGGCGAAAAAGGACCATGGATGAACTCTGACATCATGGGGACCTATAGAAGCAAGGAACCATTATGACACCATGAAGGCCAAGAATCAAATGGTTCATTGTAAGACCAAGTGGCCGAAAAGGGCTTGGAATGCATTGTGACACCACAGAGGTTAAGAGAAGCAAGGAACCATTGTGACCCAATGCAGGCTAACACTCTAATGATCCCTTGTGGCACCAGGGGGTATAAAAAGGGCCAGGGATGGATTGTTACAGCACGGGGACCAATAGAAGCAAGGATTTATTATGCCACCATGGAGGCCAAGAATCAAATGATTCATTGTGACATCAAGTGGCCTAAAATGGCATGGGATGCATTGTGACAGCACAGGGGGTAAGAGAAGCAAGGATCCATTGTGACCCAATGGAGGCTAACAATCTAAAAATCCCTTTTGACACCAATGGGCCTTAAAGGAGCAGGGATTTATTGTGAAAGCATGGGGCCCAATGAAAACCTGGTACAATTACGCCACCATGGAGGCCAAGAATCAAATGATTCATTGTGACATCAAGTGGCCTAAAAGGGCATGGGATGCATTGTGACACCACAGGGGTTAAGAGAACCAAGGAACCATTGTGACCCAATGCAGGCTAACAATCTAAGAATCCCTTTTGACACCAGGGGGCGCAAAAGGACCACGGATGGACTCTGACAGCATGGGGACCTATGGAAGCAAGGAACCATTATGACACCATGAAGGCCAAGAATCAAATGGTTCATTGTAAGACCAAGTGGCCTAAAAGGGCTTGGAATGCATTGTGACACCACAGAGGTTAAGAGAAGCAAGGAACCATTGTGACCCTATGCAGGCTAACAATCTAATGATCCCTTGTGGCACCAGGGGGTATAAAAAGGGCCAGGGATGAATTGTGACAGCATGGGGCCCAATAGAAACTAGGAACAATTATGACACCATGGAGGCCAATAATCAAATGATTCATTGTGACATCAAGTGGCCTAAAAGGGCATGGGATGCATTGTGACACCACAGGGGTTAAGAGAAGCAAGGCACCATTGTAACCCAATGCAGGCTAACAATCTAAGAATCCTTTTTGACACCAGGGGGCGCAAAAGGACCACGGATGAACTCTGACAGCATGGGGACCTATAGAAGCAAGGAACCATTATGACACCATGAAGGCCAAGAATCAAATGGTTCATTGTGACATCAAGTGGCCTAAAAGGGCATGGGATGCATTGTGACAGCACAGAGGTTAAGAGAAGCAAGGAACCATTGTGACCCAATGCAGGCTAACAATCTAATGATCCCTTGTGGCACCAGGGGGTATAAAAAGGGCCAGGGATGGATTGTTACAGCACGGGGACCAATAGAAGCAAGGATCTATTATGCCACCGTGGAGGCCAAGAATCAAATGATTCATTGTGACATCAAGTGGCCTAAAAGGGCATGGGATGCATTGTGACAGCACAGGGGTTAAGAGAAGCAAGGATCCATTGTGACCCAATGCAGGCTAATAATCCCAGGATCCCATTTGACACCAAGGGGCGTAAAAGGGCCAGGGATGAATTTTGACAGCATGGAGCCCAATAGAAACAAGGAACCATTATGACACCATGGAGGCCAAGAAGCAAATGATTCATTGTGACATCAAGTGGCCTAAAAGGGCATGGGATGCATTGTGACACCACAGAGGTTAAGAGAAGCAAGGAACCATTGTGACCAAATGCAGGCTAACAATCTAATGATCCCTTGTGACACCAATGGGCCTAAAAGGGGCAGGGATGATTTGTGAAAGCATGGGGCCCCAGTAAAACCTGGTACAATTATGCCACCATGGAGTCCAAGAATCAAACGATTCATTGTGACATCAAGTGGCCTAAAAGGGCATGGGATGCATTGTGACACCACAGGGGTTAAGAGAAGTAAGGAACCATTGTAACCCAATGCAGGCTAACAATCTAAGAATCCCTTTTGACACCAGGGGGCGAAAAAGGACCATGGATGAACTCTGACATCATGGGGACCTATAGAAGCAAGGAACCATTATGACACCATGAAGGCCAAGAATCAAATGGTTCATTGTAAGACCAAGTGGCCGAAAAGGGCTTGGAATGCATTGTGACACCACAGAGGTTAAGAGAAGCAAGGAACCATTGTGACCCAATGCAGGCTAACACTCTAATGATCCCTTGTGGCACCAGGGGGTATAAAAAGGGCCAGGGATGGATTGTTACAGCACGGGGACCAATAGAAGCAAGGATTTATTATGCCACCATGGAGGCCAAGAATCAAATGATTCATTGTGACATCAAGTGGCCTAAAAGGGCATGGGATGCATTGTGACAGCACAGGGGGTAAGAGAAGCAAGGATCCATTGTGACCCAATGGAGGCTAACAATCTAAAAATCCCTTTTGACACCAATGGGCCTTAAAGGAGCAGGGATTTATTGTGAAAGCAGGGGGCCCAATGAAAACCTGGTACAATTACGCCACCATGGAGGCCAAGAATCAAATGATTCATTGTGACATCAAGTGGCCTAAAAGGGCATGGGATGCATTGTGACACCACAGGGGTTAAGAGAACCAAGGAACCATTGTGACCCAATGCAGGCTAACAATCTAAGAATCCCTTTTGACACCAGGGGGCGCAAAAGGACCACGGATGGACTCTGACAGCATGGGGACCTATGGAAGCAAGGAACCATTATGACACCATGAAGGCCAAGAATCAAATGGTTCATTGTAAGACCAAGTGGCCTAAAAGGGCTTGGAATGCATTGTGATACCACAGAGGTTAAGAGAAGCAAGGAACCATTGTGACCCTATGCAGGCTAACAATCTAATGATCCCTTGTGGCACCAGGGGGTATAAAAAGGGCCAGGGATGGATTGTTACAGCACGGGGACCAATAGAAGCAAGGATCTATTATGCCACCGTGGAGGCCAAGAATCAAATGATTCATTGTGACATCAAGTGGCCTAAAAGGGCATGGGATGCATTGTGACACCACAGGGGTTAAGAGAAGCAAGGCACCATTGTAACCCAATGCAGGCTAACAATCTAAGAATCCCTTTTGAAACCAGGTGGCGCAAAAGGACCACGGATGAACTCTGACAGCATGGGGACCTATAGAAGCAAGGAACCATTATGACACCATGAAGGCCAAGAATCAAATGGTTCATTGTGACATCAAGTGGCCTAAAAGGGCTTGGAATGCATTGTGACAGCACAGAGGTTAAGAGAAGCAAGGAACCATTCTGACACAATGCAGGCTAACCATCTAATGATCCCTTGTGGCACCGGGGGGTATAAAAAAGGCCAGGGATGGAATGTTACAGCACGGGGACCAATAGAAGCAAGGATCTATTATGCCACCATGGAGGCCAAGAATCAAATGATTCATTGTGACATCAAGTGGCCTAAAAGGGCATGGGATGCATTGTGACACCACAGAGGTTAAGAGAAGCAAGGAACCATTGTGACCCAATGCAGGCTAACAATCTAATGATCCCTTGTGACACCAATGGGCCTAAAAGGGGCAGGGATGAATTGTTACAACACGGGGACCAATAGAAGCAAGGATCTATTATGCCACCATGGAGGCCAAGAATCAAATGATTCATTGTGACATCAAGTGGCCTAAAAGGGCATGGGATGAATTGTGACACCACAGAGGTTAAGAGAAGCAAGGAACCATTGTGACCCAATGCAGGCTAACAATCTAATGATCCTTTGTGGCACCAGGGGGTATAAAAAGGGCCAGGGATGAATTGTTACAGCACGGGGACCAATAGAAGCAAGGATCTATTATGCCACCGTGGAGGCCAAGAATCAAATGATTCATAGTGACATCAAGTGGCCTAAAAGGGCATGGGATGCATTGTGACAGCACAAGCGTTAAGAGAAGCAAGGATCCATTGTGACCCAATGGAGGCTAACAATCTAATGATCCCTTGTGACACCAAAGGGCCTAAAAGGGCCAGGGATGGATTGTTACAGCACGGGGACCAATAGAAGCAAGGATCTATTATGACACCATGAAGGCCAAGAATCAAATGGTTCATTGTAAGACCAAGTGGCCTAAAAGGGCTTGGAATGCATTGTGACACCACAGAGGTTAAGAGAAGCAAGGAACCATTGTGACCCAATGGAGGCTAACAATCTAATAATCCCTTTTGACACCAATGGGCCTAAAAGGGGCAGGGATGTATTGTGAAAGCATGGGGCCCAGTGAAAACATGGTACAATCAAGCCACCATGGAGGCCAAGAATCAAATGATTCATTGTGACATCAAGTGGCCTAAAAGGGCATGGGATGCATTGTGACACCACAGGGGTTAAGAGAAGCAAGGAACCATTGTGACCCAATGCAGGCTAACAATCTAAGAATCCCTTTTGAAACCAGGTGGCGCAAAAGGACCACGGATGAACTCTGACAGCATGGGGACCTATAGAAGCAAGGAACCATTATGACACCATGAAGGCCAAGAATCAAATGGTTCATTGTAAGACCAAGTGGCCTAAAAGGGCTTGGAATGCATTGTGACAGCACAGAGGTTAAGAGAAGCAAGGAACCATTGTGACCCAATGCAGGCTAACAATCTAATGATCCCTTGAGGCACCAGGGGGTATATAAAGGGCCAGGGATGGATTGTTACAGCACGGGGACCAATAGAAGCAAGGATCTATTATGCCACCATGGAGGCCAAGAATCAAATGATTCATTGTGACATCAAGTGGCCTAAAAGGGCATGGGATGCATTGTGACAGCACAGGGGTTAAGAGAAGCAAGGATCCATTGTGACCCAATGGAGGCTAACAATCTAATGATCCCTTTTGACACCAATGGGCCTAAAAGGGGCAGGGATGTATTGTGAAAGCATGGGGCCCAATGAAAACCTGGTACAATTACGCCACCATGGAGGCCAAGAATCAAATGATTCATTGTGACATCAAGTGGCCTAAAAGGGCATGGGATGCATTGTGACACCACAGGGGTTAAGAGAACCCAGGAACCATTGTGACCCAATGCAGGCTAACAATCTAAGAATCCCTTGTGGCACAAGGGGGCGCAAAATGACCACGGATGAACTCTGACAGCATGGGGACCTATAGAAGCAAGGAACCATTATGACACCATGAAGGCCAAGAATCAAATGGTTCATTGTAAGACCAAGTGGCCTAAAAGGGCTTGGAATGCATTGTGACACCACAGAGGTTAAGAGAAGCAAGGAACCATTGTGACCCTATGCAGGCTAACAATCTAATGATCCCTTGTGGCACCAGGGGGTATAAAAAGGGCCAGGGATGAATTGTGACAGCATGGGGCCCAATAGAAACTAGGAACAATTATGACACCATGGAGGCCAATAATCAAATGATTCATTGTGACATCAAGTGGCCTAAAAGGGCATGGGATGCATTGTGACACCACAGGGGTTAAGAGAAGCAAGGCACCATTGTAACCCAATGCAGGCTAACAATCTAAGAATCCTTTTTGACACCAGGGGGCGCAAAAGGACCACGGATGAACTCTGACAGCATGGGGACCTATAGAAGCAAGGAACCATTATGACACCATGAAGGCCAAGAATCAAATGGTTCATTGTGACATCAAGTGGCCTAAAAGGGCATGGGATGCATTGTGACAGCATAGAGGTTAAGAGAAGCAAGGAACCATTGTGACCCAATGCAGGCTAACAATCTAATGATCCCTTGTGGCACCAGGGGGTATAAAAAGGGCCAGGGATGGATTGTTACAGCACGGGGACCAATAGAAGCAAGGATCTATTATGCCACCGTGGAGGCCAAGAATCAAATGATTCATTGTGACATCAAGTGGCCTAAAAGGGCATGGGATGCATTGTGACAGCACAGGGGTTAAGAGAAGCAAGGATCCATTGTGACCCAATGCAGGCTAATAATCCCAGGATCCCATTTGACACCAAGGGGCGTAAAAGGGCCAGGGATGAATTTTGACAGCATGGAGCCCAATAGAAACAAGGAACCATTATGACACCATGGAGGCCAAGAAGCAAATGATTCATTGTGACATCAAGTGGCCTAAAAGGGCATGGGATGCATTGTGACACCACAGAGGTTAAGAGAAGCAAGGAACCATTGTGACCAAATGCAGGCTAACAATCTAATGATCCCTTGTGACACCAATGGGCCTAAAAGGGGCAGGGATGATTTGTGAAAGCATGGGGCCCCAGTAAAACCTGGTACAATTATGCCACCATGGAGGCCAAGAATCAAACGATTCATTGTGACATCAAGTGGCCTAAAAGGGCATGGGATGCATTGTGACACCACAGGGGTTAAGAGAAGTAAGGAACCATTGTAACCCAATGCAGGCTAACAATCTAAGAATCCCTTTTGACACCAGGGGGCGAAAAAGGACCATGGATGAACTCTGACATCATGGGGACCTATAGAAGCAAGGAACCATTATGACACCATGAAGGCCAAGAATCAAATGGTTCATTGTAAGACCAAGTGGCCGAAAAGGGCTTGGAATGCATTGTGACACCACAGAGGTTAAGAGAAGCAAGGAACCATTGTGACCCAATGCAGGCTAACACTCTAATGATCCCTTGTGGCACCAGGGGGTATAAAAAGGGCCAGGGATGGATTGTTACAGCACGGGGACCAATAGAAGCAAGGATTTATTATGCCACCATGGAGGCCAAGAATCAAATAATTCATTGTGACATCAAGTGGCCTAAAAGGGCATGGGATGCATTGTGACAGCACAGGGGGTAAGAGAAGCAAGGATCCATTGTGACCCAATGGAGGCTAACAATCTAAAAATCCCTTTTGACACCAATGGGCCTTAAAGGAGCAGGGATTTATTGTGAAAGCAGGGGGCCCAATGAAAACCTGGTACAATTACGCCACCATGGAGGCCAAGAATCAAATGATTCATTGTGACATCAAGTGGCCTAAAAGGGCATGGGATGCATTGTGACACCACAGGGGTTAAGAGAACCAAGGAACCATTGTGACCCAATGCAGGCTAACAATCTAAGAATCCCTTTTGACACCAGGGGGCGCAAAAGGACCACGGATGGACTCTGACAGCATGGGGACCTATGGAAGCAAGGAACCATTATGACACCATGAAGGCCAAGAATCAAATGGTTCATTGTGACATCAAGTGGCCTAAAAGGGCATGGGATGCATTGTGACAGCACAGAGGTTAAGAGAAGCAAGGAACCATTGTGACCCTATGCAGGCTAACAATCTAATGATCCCTTGTGGCACCAGGGGGTATAAAAAGGGCCAGGGATGGATTGTTACAGCACGGGGACCAATAGAAGCAAGGATCTATTATGCCACCGTGGAGGCCAAGAATCAAATGATTCATTGTGACATCAAGTGGCCTAAAAGGGCATGGGATGCATTGTGACACCACAGGGGTTAAGAGAAGCAAGGCACCATTGTAACCCAATGCAGGCTAACAATCTAAGAATCCCTTTTGAAACCAGGTGGCGCAAAAGGACCACGGATGAACTCTGACAGCATGGTGACCTATAGAAGCAAGGAACCATTATGACACCATGAAGGCCAAGAATCAAATGGTTCATTGTGACATCAAGTGGCCTAAAAGGGCTTGGAATGCATTGTGACAGCACAGAGGTTAAGAGAAGCAAGGAACCATTGTGACACAATGCAGGCTAACCATCTAATGATCCCTTGTGGCACCGGGGGGTATAAAAAAGGCCAGGGATGGAATGTTACAGCACGGGGACCAATAGAAGCAAGGATCTATTATGCCACCATGGAGGCCAAGAATCAAATGATTCATTGTGACATCAAGTGGCCTAAAAGGGCATGGGATGCATTGTGACACCACAGAGGTTAAGAGAAGCAAGGAACCATTGTGACCCAATGCAGGCTAACAATCTAATGATCCCTTGTGACACCAATGGGCCTAAAAGGGGCAGGGATGAATTGTTACAACACGGGGACCAATAGAAGCAAGGATCTATTATGCCACCATGGAGGCCAAGAATCAAATGATTCATTGTGACATCAAGTGGCCTAAAAGGGCATGGGATGAATTGTGACACCACAGAGGTTAAGAGAAGCAAGGAACCATTGTGACCCAATGCAGGCTAACAATCTAATGATCCTTTGTGGCACCAGGGGGTATAAAATGGGCCAGGGATGAATTGTTACAGCACGGGGACCAATAGAAGCAAGGATCTATTATGCCACCGTGGAGGCCAAGAATCAAATGATTCATAGTGACATCAAGTGGCCTAAAAGGGCATGGGATGCATTGTGACAGCACAAGCGTTAAGAGAAGCAAGGATCCATTGTGACCCAATGGAGGCTAACAATCTAATGATCCCTTGTGACACCAAAGGGCCTAAAAGGGCCAGGGATGGATTGTTACAGCACGGGGACCAATAGAAGCAAGGATCTATTATGACACCATGAAGGCCAAGAATCAAATGGTTCATTGTAAGACCAAGTGGCCTAAAAGGGCTTGGAATGCATTGTGACACCACAGAGGTTAAGAGAAGCAAGGAACCATTGTGACCCAATGGAGGCTAACAATCTAATAATCCCTTTTGACACCAATGGGCCTAAAAGGGGCAGGGATGTATTGTGAAAGCATGGGGCCCAGTGAAAACATGGTACAATCAAGCCACCATGGAGGCCAAGAATCAAATGATTCATTGTGACATCAAGTGGCCTAAAAGGGCATGGGATGCATTGTGACACCACAGGGGTTAAGAGAAGCAAGGAACCATTGTGACCCAATGCAGGCTAACAATCTAAGAATCCCTTTTGAAACCAGGTGGCGCAAAAGGACCACGGATGAACTCTGACAGCATGGGGACCTATAGAAGCAAGGAACCATTATGACACCATGAAGGCCAAGAATCAAATGGTTCATTGTAAGACCAAGTGGCCTAAAAGGGCTTGGAATGCATTGTGACAGCACAGAGGTTAAGAGAAGCAAGGAACCATTGTGACCCAATGCAGGCTAACAATCTAATGATCCCTTGAGGCACCAGGGGGTATATAAAGGGCCAGGGATGGATTGTTACAGCACGGGGACCAATAGAAGCAAGGATCTATTATGCCACCATGGAGGCCAAGAATCAAATGATTCATTGTGACATCAAGTGGCCTAAAAGGGCATGGGATGCATTGTGACAGCACAGGGGTTAAGAGAAGCAAGGATCCATTGTGACCCAATGGAGGCTAACAATCTAATGATCCCTTTTGACACCAATGGGCCTAAAAGGGGCAGGGATGTATTGTGAAAGCATGGGGCCCAATTAAAACCTGGTACAATTACGCCACCATGGAGGCCAAGAATCAAATGATTCATTGTGACATCAAGTGGCCTAAAAGGGCATGGGATGCATTGTGACACCACAGGGGTTAAGAGAACCCAGGAACCATTGTGACCCAATGCAGGCTAACAATCTAAGAATCCCTTGTGGCACAAGGGGGCGCAAAATGACCACGGATGAACTCTGACAGCATGGGGACCTATAGAAGCAAGGAACCATTATGACACCATGAAGGCCAAGAATCAAATGGTTCATTGTAAGACCAAGTGGCCTAAAAGGGCTTGGAATGCATTGTGACACCACAGAGGTTAAGAGAAGCAAGGAACCATTGTGACCCTATGCAGGCTAACAATCTAATGATCCCTTGTGGCACCAGGGGGTATAAAAAGGGCCAGGGATGGATTGTTACAGCACGGGGACCAATAGAAGCAAGGATCTATTATGCCACCGTGGAGGCCAAGAATCAAATGATTCATTGTGACATCAAGTGGCCTAAAAGGGCATGGGATGCATTGTGACACCACAGGGGGTAAGAGAAGCAAGGATCCATTGTCACCCAATTGAGGCTAACAATCTAAGGATCCCTTTTGACACCAATGGGCCTAAAAGGGTCAGGGATGTATTGTGAAAGCATGGGGCCCAGTGAAAACATGGTACAATTACGCCACCATGGAGGCCAAGAATCAAATGATTCATTGTGACATCAAGTGGCCTAAAAGGGCATGGGATGCATTGTGACACCACAGGGGTTAAATAAGCAAGGCACCATTGTAACCCAATGCAGGCTAACAATCTAAGAATCCCTTTTGACACCAGGGGGCGCAAAAGGACCACGGATGAACTCTGACAGCATGGGGACCTATAGAAGCAAGGAACCATTATGACACCATGAAGGCCAAGAATCAAATGGTTCATTGTGACATCAAGTGGCCTAAAAGGGCTTGGAATGCATTGTGACAGCACAGAGGTTAAGAGAAGCAAGAAACCATTGTGACCCAATGCAGGCTAACAATCTAATGATCCCTTGTGGCACCGGGGGGTATAAAAAAGGCCAGGGATGGATTGTTACAGCACGGGGACAAATAGAAGCAAGGATCTATTATGCCACCATGGAGGCCAAGAATCAAATGATTCATTGTGACATCAAGTGGCCTAAAAGGGCATGGGATGCATTGTGACACCACAGAGGTTAAGAGAAGCAAGGAACCATTGTGACCCAATGCAGGCTAACAATATAATGATCCCTTGTGACACCAATGGGCCTAAAAGGGACAGGGATGAATTGTTACAGCACGGGGACCAATAGAAGCAAGGATCTATTATGCCACCATGGAGGCCAAGAATCCAATAATTCACTGTGACATCATGTGGCCTAAAAGGTCATGGGATGCATTGTGACAGCACAGGGGTTAAGAGAAGCAAGGATCCATTGTGACCCAATGGAGGCTAACAATCTAATGATCCCTTGTGACACCAATGGGCCTGAAAGTGGCAGGGATGCATTGTGAAAGCATGGGGCCCAATAGAAACCTCGTACAATTACGCCACCATGGAGGCCAAGAATCAAATAATTCATTGTGACATCAAGTGGCCTAAAAGGGCATGGGATGCATTGTGACAGCACAGGGGTTAAGAGAAGCAAGGAACCATTGTGACCCAATGCAGGCTAACCATCTAATTATCCCTTGTGGCACCAGGGGGTATAAAAAGGGCCAGGGATGGATTGTTACAGCACGGGGACCAATAGAAGCAAGGATCTATTATGCCACCGTGGAGGCCAAGAATCAAATGATTCATTGTGACATCAAGTGGCCTAAAAGGGCATGGGATGCATTGTGACAGCACAGGGGTTAAGAGAAGCAAGGATCCATTGTGACCCAATGGAGGCTAATAATCCCAGGATCCCATTTGACACCAGGGGGCGTAAAAGGGCCAGGGATGAATTTTGACAGCATGGAGCCCAATAGAAACAAGGAACCATTATGACACCATGGAGGCCAAGAAGCAAATGATTCATTGTGACATCAAGTGGCCTAAAAGGGCATGGGATGCATTGTGACACCACAGAGGTTAAGAGAAGCAAGGAACCATTGTGACCAAATGCAGGCTAACAATCTAATGATCCCTTGTGACACCAATGGGCCTAAAAGGGGCAGGGATGATTTGTGAAAGCATGGGGCCCCAGTAAAACCTGGTACAATTATGCC
Organism: Cinclus cinclus; assembly: GCF_963662255.1. Classification (NCBI taxonomy): domain Eukaryota; kingdom Metazoa; phylum Chordata; class Aves; order Passeriformes; family Cinclidae; genus Cinclus; species Cinclus cinclus. Next base: position 37,403 of record NW_026912162.1, on the reverse strand, counting down.
ACCATGGAGGCCAAGAATCAAATGATTCATTGTGACATCAAGTGGCCTAAAAGGGCATGGGATGCATTGTGACACCACAGGGGTTAAGAGAAGTAAGGAACCATTGTAACCCAATGCAGGCTAACAATCTAAGAATCCCTTTTGACACCAGGGGGCGAAAAAGGACCATGGATGAACTCTGACATCATGGGGACCTATAGAAACAAGGAACCATTATGACACCATGAAGGCCAAGAATCAAATGGTTCATTGTAAGACCAAGTGGCCGAAAAGGGCTTGGAATGCATTGTGACACCACAGAGGTTAAGAGAAGCAAGGAACCATTGTGACCCAATGCAGGCTAACACTCTAATGATCCCTTGTGGCACCAGGGGGTATAAAAAGGGCCAGGGATGGATTGTTACAGCACGGGGACCAATAGAAGCAAGGATTTATTATGCCACCATGGAGGCCAAGAATCAAATGATTCATTGTGACATCAAGTGGCCTAAAAGGGCATGGGATGCATTGTGACAGCACAGGGGGTAAGAGAAGCAAGGATCCATTGTGACCCAATGGAGGCTAACAATCTAAAAATCCCTTTTGACACCAATGGGCCTTAAAGGAGCAGGGATTTATTGTGAAAGCATGGGGCCCAATGAAAACCTGGTACAATTACGCCACCATGGAGGCCAAGAATCAAATGATTCATTGTGACATCAAGTGGCCTAAAAGGGCATGGGATGCATTGTGACACCACAGGGGTTAAGAGAACCCAGGAACCATTGTGACCCAATGCAGGCTAACAATCTAAGAATCCCTTTTGACACCAGGGGGCGCAAAAGGACCACGGATGGACTCTGACAGCATGGGGACCTATGGAAGCAAGGAACCATTATGACACCATGAAGGCCAAGAATCAAATGGTTCATTGTAAGACCAAGTGGCCTAAAAGGGCTTGGAATGCATTGTGACACCACAGAGGTTAAGAGAAGCAAGGAACCATTGTGACCCTATGCAGGCTAACAATCTAATGATCCCTTGTGGCACCAGGGGGTATAAAAAGGGCCAGGGATGAATTGTGACAGCATGGGGCCCAATAGAAACTAGGAAGAATTATGACACCATGGAGGCCAATAATCAAATGATTCATTGTGACATCAAGTGGCCTAAAAGGGCATGGGATGCATTGTGACACCACGGGGGTTAAGAGAAGCAAGGCACCATTGTAACCCAATGCAGGCTAACAATCTAAGAATCCTTTTTGACACCAGGGGGCGCAAAAGGACCACGGATGAACTCTGACAGCATGGGGACCTATAGAAGCAAGGAACCATTATGACACCATGAAGGCCAAGAATCAAATGGTTCATTGTGACATCAAGTGGCCTAAAAGGGCATGGGATGCATTGTGACAGCACAGAGGTTAAGAGAAGCAAGGAACCATTGTGACCCAATGCAGGCTAACCATCTAATGATCCCTTGTGGCACCAGGGGGTATAAAAAGGGCCAGGGATGGATTGTTACAGCACGGGGACCAATAGAAGCAAGGATCTATTATGCCACCATGGAGGCCAAGAATCAAATGATTCATTGTGACATCAAGTGGCCTAAAAGGGCATGGGATGCATTGTGACAGCACAGAGGTTAAGAGAAGCAAGGAACCATTGTGACCCAATGCAGGCTAACAATCTAATGATCCTTTGTGGCACCAGGGGGTATAAAAAGGGCCAGGGATGGATTGTTACAGCACGGGGACCAATAGAAGCAAGGTTCTATTATGCCACCGTGGAGGCCAAGAATCAAATGATTCATTGTGACATCAAGTGGCCTAAAAGGGCATGGGATGCATTGTGACTGCACAGGCGTTAAGAGAAGCAAGGATCCATTGTGACCCAATGGAGGCTAACAATCTAATGATCCCTTGTGGCACCAGGGGGTATAAAAAGGGCCAGGGATGGATTGTTACAGCACGGGGCCCAATAGAAACAAGGAACCATTATGACACCACGGAGGACAAGAATCAAATGATTCATTGTGACATCAAGTGGCCTAAAAGGGCATGGGATGCATTGTGACACCACAGAGGTTAAGAGAAGCAAGGAACCATTGTGACCCAATGCAGGCTAACAATATAATGATCCCTTGTGACACCAATGGGCCTAAAAGTGACAGGGATGAATTGTTACAGCACGGGGACCAATAGAAGCAAGGATCTATTATGCCACCATGGATGCCAAGAATCAAATAATTCATTGTGACATCATGTGGCCTAAAAGTTCATGGGATGCATTGTGACAGCACAGGGGTTAAGAGAAGCAAGGATCCATTGTGACCCAATGGAGGCTAACAATCTAATGATTCCTTGTGACACCAATGGGCCTAAAAGTGGCAGGGATGCATTGTGAAAGCATGGGGCCCAATAGAAACCTCGTACAATTACGCCAAAATGGAGGCCAAGAATCAAATAATTCATTGTGACATCATGTGGCCTAAAAGGGCATGGGATGCATTGTGACAGCACAGGCGTTAAGAGAAGCAAGGATCCATTGTGACCCAATGGAAGCTAACCATCTAATGATCCCTTGTGACATGAATGGGCCTAAAAGGGGCAGGGATGTATTGTGAAAGCATGGGGCCCAATAGAAACCTCGTACAATTACGCCACCATGGAGGCCAAGAATCAAATGATTCATTGTGACATCAGGTGGCCTAAAAGGGCATGGGATGCATTGTGACACCACAGGGGTTACGAGAAGCAAGGAACCATTGTGACCCAATGTAGGCTAACAATCTAAGAATCCCTTTTGACACCAGGGGGCGCAAAAGGACCCCGGATGAACTCTGACAGCATGGGGAGCTATAGAAGCAAGGAACCATTATGACACCATGAAGGCCAAGAATCAAATGGTTCATTGTGACATCAAGTGGCCTAAAACGGCTTGGAATGCATTGTGACACCACAGAGGTTAAGAGAAGAAAGGAACCATTGAGACCCAATGCAGGATAACAATCTAATGATCCGTTGTGGCACCAGGGGGTATAAAAAGGGCCAGGGATGAATTGTGACAGCATGGGGCCCAATAGAAACAAGGAACCATTATGACACCATGAAGGCCAAGAATCTAATGATTCATTGTGACATCAAGTGGCCTAAAAGGGCATGGGATGCATTGTGACACCACAGAGGTTAAGAGAAGCAAGGAACCATTGTGACCCAATGCAGGCTAACAATCTAATGATCCCTTGTGACACCAATGGGCCTAAAAGGGGCAGGGATGATTTGTGAAAGCATGGGGCCCCAGTAAAACCTGGTACAATTATGCCACCATGGAGGCCAAGAATCAAATGATTCATTGTGACATCAAGTGGCCTAAAAGGGCATGGGATGCATTGTGACACCACAGGGGTTAAGAGAAGCAAGGAACCATTGTGACCCAATGCAGGCTAACCATCTAATGATCCCTTCTGGCACCAGGGGGTATAAAAAGGGCCAGGGATGGATTGTTACAGCACGGGGACCAATAGAAGCAAGGATCTATTATGCCACCGTGGAGGCCAAGAATCAAATGATTCATTGTGACATCAAGTGGCCTAAAAGGGCATGGGATGCATTGTGACAGCACAGGGGTTAAGAGAAGCAAGGATCCATTGTGACCCAATGGAGGCTAATAATCCCAGGATCCCATTTGACACCAGGGGGCGTAAAAGGGCCAGGGATGAATTGTGACAGCATGGAGCCCAATAGAAACAAGGAACCATTATGACACCATGGAGGCCAAGAAGCAAATGATTCATTGTGACATCAAGTGGCCTAAAAGGGCGTGGGATGCATTGTGACACCACAGAGGTTAAGAGAAGCAAGGAACCATTGTGACCAAATGCAGGCTAACAATCTAATGATCCCTTGTGACACCAATGGGCCTAAAAGGGGCAGGGATGATTTGTGAAAGCATGGGGCCCCAGTAAAACCTGGTACAATTATGCCACCATGGAGGCCAAGAATCAAATGATTCATTGTGACATCAAGTGGCCTAAAAGGGCATGGGATGCATTGTGACACCACAGGGGTTAAGAGAAGTAAGGAACCATTGTAACCCAATGCAGGCTAACAATCTAAGAATCCCTTTTGACACCAGGGGGCGAAAAAGGACCATGGATGAACTCTGACATCATGGGGACCTATAGAAGCAAGGAACCATTATGACACCATGAAGGCCAAGAATCAAATGGTTCATTGTAAGACCAAGTGGCCGAAAAGTGCTTGGAATGCATTGTGACACCACAGAGGTTAAGAGAAGCAAGGAACCATTGTGACCCAATGCAGGCTAACACTCTAATGATCCCTTGTGGCACCAGGGGGTATAAAAAGGGCCAGGGATGGATTGTTACAGCACGGGGACCAATAGAAGCAAGGATTTATTATGCCACCATGGAGGCCAAGAATCAAATGATTCATTGTGACATCAAGTGGCCTAAAAGGGCATGGGATGCATTGTGACAGCACAGGGGGTAAGAGAAGCAAGGATCCATTGTGACCCAATGGAGGCTAACCATCTAATGATCCCTTGTGACATGAATGGGCCTAAAAGGGGCAGGGATGTATTGTGAAAGCATGGGGCCCAATAGAAACCTGGTACAATTACGCCACCATGGAGGCCAAGAATCAAATGATTCATTGTGACATCAAGTGGCCTAAAAGGGCATGGGATGCATTGTGACACCACAGGGGTTAAGAGAAGCAAGGAACCATTGTGACCCAATGTAGGCTAACAATCTAAGAATCCCTTTTGACACCAGGGGGCGCAAAAGGACCCCGGATGTACTCTGACAGCATGGGGAGCTATAGAAGCAAGGAACCATTATGACACCATGAAGGCCAAGAATCAAATGGTTCATTGTGACATCAAGTGGCCTAAAACGGCTTGGAATGCATTGTGACACCACAGAGGTTAAGAGAAGAAAGGAACCATTGAGACCCAATGCAGGATAACAATCTAATGATCCGTTGTGGCACCAGGGGGTATAAAAAGGGCCAGGGATGGATTGTTACAGCACGGGGACCAATAGAAGCAAGGATCTATTATGCCACCATGGAGGCCAAGAATCAAATAATTCATTGTGACATCATGTGGCCTAAAAGGGCATGGGATGCATTGTGACAGCACAGGGGTTAAGAGAGGCAAGGAACCATTGTGATCCAATGCAGGCTAACAATATAAGAATCCCTTTTGACACCAGGGGCCGTAAAAGGGGCAGGGATGAATTGTGACAGCATGGGGCCGATTAGAATCAAGGAACCATTATCACACCATGGAGGCCAAGAATCAAATAATTCATTGTGACATCAAGTGGCCTAAAAGGTCTTGGAATGCATTGTGACACCACAGAGGTTAAGAGAAGCAAGGATCCATTGTGACCCAATGGAGGCTAATAATCCCAGGATCCCATTTGACACCAGGGGGCGTAAAAGGGCCAGGGATGAATTGTGACAGCATGGGGCCCAATAGAAACAAGGAACCATTATGACACCATGAAGGCCAAGAATCTAATGATTCATTGTGACATCAAGTGGCCTAAAAGGGCATGGGATGCATTGTGACAGCACAGAGGTTAAGAGAAGCAAGGAACCATTGTGACCCAATGCAGGCTAACAATCTAATGATCCCTTGTGACACCAATGGGCCTAAAAGGGGCAGGGATGATTTGTGAAAGCATGGGGCCCCAGTAAAACCTGGTACAATTATGCCACCATGGAGGCCAAGAATCAAATGATTCATTGTGACATCAAGTGGCCTAAAAGGGCATGGGATGCATTGTGACACCACAGGGGTTAAGAGAAGCAAGGAACCATTGTGACCCAATGCAGGCTAACCATCTAATGATCCCTTCTGGCACCAGGGGGTATAAAAAGGGCCAGGGATGGATTGTTACAGCACGGGGACCAATAGAAGCAAGGATCTATTATGCCACCGTGGAGGCCAAGAATCAAATGATTCATTGTGACATCAAGTGGCCTAAAAGGGCATGGGATGCATTGTGACAGCACAGGGGTTAAGAGAAGCAAGGATCCATTGTGACCCAATGGAGGCTAATAATCCCAGGATCCCATTTGACACCAGGGGGCGTAAAAGGGCCAGGGATGAATTGTGACAGCATGGAGCCCAATAGAAACAAGGAACCATTATGACACCATGGAGGCCAAGAAGCAAATCATTCATTGTGACATCAAGTGGCCTAAAAGGGCGTGGGATGCATTGTGACACCACAGAGGTTAAGAGAAGCAAGGAACCATTGTGACCAAATGCAGGCTAACAATCTAATGATCCCTTGTGACACCAAAGGGCCTAAAAGGGGCAGGGATGATTTGTGAAAGCATGGGGCCCCAGTAAAACCTGGTACAATTATGCCACCATGGAGGCCAAGAATCAAATGATTCATTGTGACATCAAGTGGCCTAAAAGGGCATGGGATGCATTGTGACACCACAGGGGTTAAGAGAAGTAAGGAACCATTGTAACCCAATGCAGGCTAACAATCTAAGAATCCCTTTTGACACCAGGGGGCGAAAAAGGACCATGGATGAACTCTGACATCATGGGGACCTATAGAAGCAAGGAACCATTATGACACCATGAAGGCCAAGAATCAAGTGGTTCATTGTAAGACCAAGTGGCCGAAAAGTGCTTGGAATGCATTGTGACACCACAGAGGTTAAGAGAAGCAAGGAACCATTGTGACCCAATGCAGGCTAACACTCTAATGATCCCTTGTGGCACCAGGGGGTATAAAAAGGGCCAGGGATGGATTGTTACAGCACGGGGACCAATAGAAGCAAGGATTTATTATGCCACCATGGAGGCCAAGAATCAAATGATTCATTGTGACATCAAGTGGCCTAAAAGGGCATGGGATGCATTGTGACACCACAGGGGTTAAGAGAAGCAAGGATCCATTGTGACCCAATGCAGGCTAACAATTTAAGAATCCCTTTTGACACCAGGGGGCGCAAAAGGGCCACGGATGGACTCTGACAGCATGGGGACCTATGGAAGCAAGGAACCATTATGACACCATGAAGGCCAAGAATCAAATGGTTCATTGTAAGACCAAGTGGCCTAAAAGGGCTTGGAATGCATTGTGACACCACAGAGGTTAAGAGAAGCAAGGAACCATTGTGACCCAATGCAGGCTAACACTCTAATGATCCCTTGTGGCACCAGGGGGTATAAAAAGGGCCAGGGATGGATTGTTACAGCACGGGGACCAATAGAAGCAAGGATTTATTATGCCACCATGGAGGCCAAGAATCAAATGATTCATTGTGACATCAAGTGGCCTAAAAGGGCATGGGATGCATTGTGACAGCACAGGGGGTAAGAGAAGCAAGGATCCATTGTGACCCAATGGAGGCTAACAATCTAAAAATCCCTTTTGACACCAATGGGCCTTAAAGGAGCAGGGATTTATTGTGAAAGCATGGGGCCCAATGAAAACCTGGTACAATTACGCCACCATGGAGGCCAAGAATCAAATGATTCATTGTGACATCAAGTGGCCTAAAAGGGCATGGGATGCATTGTGACACCACAGGGGTTAAGAGAACCCAGGAACCATTGTGACCCAATGCAGGCTAACAATCTAAGAATCCCTTTTGACACCAGGGGGCGCAAAAGGACCACGGATGGACTCTGACAGCATGGGGACCTATGGAAGCAAGGAACCATTATGACACCATGAAGGCCAAGAATCAAATGGTTCATTGTAAGACCAAGTGGCCTAAAAGGGCTTGGAATGCATTGTGACACCACAGAGGTTAAGAGAAGCAAGGAACCATTGTGACCCTATGCAGGCTAACAATCTAATGATCCCTTGTGGCACCAGGGGGTATAAAAAGGGCCAGGGATGAATTGTGACAGCATGGGGCCCAATAGAAACTAGGAAGAATTATGACACCATGGAGGCCAATAATCAAATGATTCATTGTGACATCAAGTGGCCTAAAAGGGCATGGGATGCATTGTGACACCACGGGGGTTAAGAGAAGCAAGGCACCATTGTAACCCAATGCAGGCTAACAATCTAAGAATCCTTTTTGACACCAGGGGGCGCAAAAGGACCACGGATGAACTCTGACAGCATGGGGACCTATAGAAGCAAGGAACCATTATGACACCATGAAGGCCAAGAATCAAATGGTTCATTGTGACATCAAGTGGCCTAAAAGGGCATGGGATGCATTGTGACAGCACAGAGGTTAAGAGAAGCAAGGAACCATTGTGACCCAATGCAGGCTAACCATCTAATGATCCCTTGTGGCACCAGGGGGTATAAAAAGGGCCAGGGATGGATTGTTACAGCACGGGGACCAATAGAAGCAAGGATCTATTATGCCACCATGGAGGCCAAGAATCAAATGATTCATTGTGACATCAAGTGGCCTAAAAGGGCATGGGATGCATTGTGACAGCACAGAGGTTAAGAGAAGCAAGGAACCATTGTGACCCAATGCAGGCTAACAATCTAATGATCCTTTGTGGCACCAGGGGGTATAAAAAGGGCCAGGGATGGATTGTTACAGCACGGGGACCAATAGAAGCAAGGTTCTATTATGCCACCGTGGAGGCCAAGAATCAAATGATTCATTGTGACATCAAGTGGCCTAAAAGGGCATGGGATGCATTGTGACTGCACAGGCGTTAAGAGAAGCAAGGATCCATTGTGACCCAATGGAGGCTAACAATCTAATGATCCCTTGTGGCACCAGGGGGTATAAAAAGGGCCAGGGATGGATTGTTACAGCACGGGGCCCAATAGAAACAAGGAACCATTATGACACCACGGAGGACAAGAATCAAATGATTCATTGTGACATCAAGTGGCCTAAAAGGGCATGGGATGCATTGTGACACCACAGAGGTTAAGAGAAGCAAGGAACCATTGTGACCCAATGCAGGCTAACAATATAATGATCCCTTGTGACACCAATGGGCCTAAAAGTGACAGGGATGAATTGTTACAGCACGGGGACCAATAGAAGCAAGGATCTATTATGCCACCATGGATGCCAAGAATCAAATAATTCATTGTGACATCATGTGGCCTAAAAGTTCATGGGATGCATTGTGACAGCACAGGGGTTAAGAGAAGCAAGGATCCATTGTGACCCAATGGAGGCTAACAATCTAATGATTCCTTGTGACACCAATGGGCCTAAAAGTGGCAGGGATGCATTGTGAAAGCATGGGGCCCAATAGAAACCTCGTACAATTACGCCAAAATGGAGGCCAAGAATCAAATAATTCATTGTGACATCATGTGGCCTAAAAGGGCATGGGATGCATTGTGACAGCACAGGCGTTAAGAGAAGCAAGGATCCATTGTGACCCAATGGAAGCTAACCATCTAATGATCCCTTGTGACATGAATGGGCCTAAAAGGGGCAGGGATGTATTGTGAAAGCATGGGGCCCAATAGAAACCTCGTACAATTACGCCACCATGGAGGCCAAGAATCAAATGATTCATTGTGACATCAGGTGGCCTAAAAGGGCATGGGATGCATTGTGACACCACAGGGGTTACGAGAAGCAAGGAACCATTGTGACCCAATGTAGGCTAACAATCTAAGAATCCCTTTTGACACCAGGGGGCGCAAAAGGACCCCGGATGAACTCTGACAGCATGGGGAGCTATAGAAGCAAGGAACCATTATGACACCATGAAGGCCAAGAATCAAATGGTTCATTGTGACATCAAGTGGCCTAAAACGGCTTGGAATGCATTGTGACACCACAGAGGTTAAGAGAAGAAAGGAACCATTGAGACCCAATGCAGGATAACAATCTAATGATCCGTTGTGGCACCAGGGGGTATAAAAAGGGCCAGGGATGAATTGTGACAGCATGGGGCCCAATAGAAACAAGGAACCATTATGACACCATGAAGGCCAAGAATCTAATGATTCATTGTGACATCAAGTGGCCTAAAAGGGCATGGGATGCATTGTGACACCACAGAGGTTAAGAGAAGCAAGGAACCATTGTGACCCAATGCAGGCTAACAATCTAATGATCCCTTGTGACACCAATGGGCCTAAAAGGGGCAGGGATGATTTGTGAAAGCATGGGGCCCCAGTAAAACCTGGTACAATTATGCCACCATGGAGGCCAAGAATCAAATGATTCATTGTGACATCAAGTGGCCTAAAAGGGCATGGGATGCATTGTGACACCACAGGGGTTAAGAGAAGCAAGGAACCATTGTGACCCAATGCAGGCTAACCATCTAATGATCCCTTCTGGCACCAGGGGGTATAAAAAGGGCCAGGGATGGATTGTTACAGCACGGGGACCAATAGAAGCAAGGATCTATTATGCCACCGTGGAGGCCAAGAATCAAATGATTCATTGTGACATCAAGTGGCCTAAAAGGGCATGGGATGCATTGTGACAGCACAGGGGTTAAGAGAAGCAAGGATCCATTGTGACCCAATGGAGGCTAATAATCCCAGGATCCCATTTGACACCAGGGGGCGTAAAAGGGCCAGGGATGAATTGTGACAGCATGGAGCCCAATAGAAACAAGGAACCATTATGACACCATGGAGGCCAAGAAGCAAATGATTCATTGTGACATCAAGTGGCCTAAAAGGGCGTGGGATGCATTGTGACACCACAGAGGTTAAGAGAAGCAAGGAACCATTGTGACCAAATGCAGGCTAACAATCTAATGATCCCTTGTGACACCAATGGGCCTAAAAGGGGCAGGGATGATTTGTGAAAGCATGGGGCCCCAGTAAAACCTGGTACAATTATGCCACCATGGAGGCCAAGAATCAAATGATTCATTGTGACATCAAGTGGCCTAAAAGGGCATGGGATGCATTGTGACACCACAGGGGTTAAGAGAAGTAAGGAACCATTGTAACCCAATGCAGGCTAACAATCTAAGAATCCCTTTTGACACCAGGGGGCGAAAAAGGACCATGGATGAACTCTGACATCATGGGGACCTATAGAAGCAAGGAACCATTATGACACCATGAAGGCCAAGAATCAAATGGTTCATTGTAAGACCAAGTGGCCGAAAAGTGCTTGGAATGCATTGTGACACCACAGAGGTTAAGAGAAGCAAGGAACCATTGTGACCCAATGCAGGCTAACACTCTAATGATCCCTTGTGGCACCAGGGGGTATAAAAAGGGCCAGGGATGGATTGTTACAGCACGGGGACCAATAGAAGCAAGGATTTATTATGCCACCATGGAGGCCAAGAATCAAATGATTCATTGTGACATCAAGTGGCCTAAAAGGGCATGGGATGCATTGTGACAGCACAGGGGGTAAGAGAAGCAAGGATCCATTGTGACCCAATGGAGGCTAACCATCTAATGATCCCTTGTGACATGAATGGGCCTAAAAGGGGCAGGGATGTATTGTGAAAGCATGGGGCCCAATAGAAACCTGGTACAATTACGCCACCATGGAGGCCAAGAATCAAATGATTCATTGTGACATCAAGTGGCCTAAAAGGGCATGGGATGCATTGTGACACCACAGGGGTTAAGAGAAGCAAGGAACCATTGTGACCCAATGTAGGCTAACAATCTAAGAATCCCTTTTGACACCAGGGGGCGCAAAAGGACCCCGGATGTACTCTGACAGCATGGGGAGCTATAGAAGCAAGGAACCATTATGACACCATGAAGGCCAAGAATCAAATGGTTCATTGTGACATCAAGTGGCCTAAAACGGCTTGGAATGCATTGTGACACCACAGAGGTTAAGAGAAGAAAGGAACCATTGAGACCCAATGCAGGATAACAATCTAATGATCCGTTGTGGCACCAGGGGGTATAAAAAGGGCCAGGGATGGATTGTTACAGCACGGGGACCAATAGAAGCAAGGATCTATTATGCCACCATGGAGGCCAAGAATCAAATAATTCATTGTGACATCATGTGGCCTAAAAGGGCATGGGATGCATTGTGACAGCACAGGGGTTAAGAGAGGCAAGGAACCATTGTGATCCAATGCAGGCTAACAATATAAGAATCCCTTTTGACACCAGGGGCCGTAAAAGGGGCAGGGATGAATTGTGACAGCATGGGGCCGATTAGAATCAAGGAACCATTATCACACCATGGAGGCCAAGAATCAAATAATTCATTGTGACATCAAGTGGCCTAAAAGGTCTTGGAATGCATTGTGACACCACAGAGGTTAAGAGAAGCAAGGATCCATTGTGACCCAATGGAGGCTAATAATCCCAGGATCCCATTTGACACCAGGGGGCGTAAAAGGGCCAGGGATGAATTGTGACAGCATGGGGCCCAATAGAAACAAGGAACCATTATGACACCATGAAGGCCAAGAATCTAATGATTCATTGTGACATCAAGTGGCCTAAAAGGGCATGGGATGCATTGTGACAGCACAGAGGTTAAGAGAAGCAAGGAACCATTGTGACCCAATGCAGGCTAACAATCTAATGATCCCTTGTGACACCAATGGGCCTAAAAGGGGCAGGGATGATTTGTGAAAGCATGGGGCCCCAGTAAAACCTGGTACAATTATGCCACCATGGAGGCCAAGAATCAAATGATTCATTGTGACATCAAGTGGCCTAAAAGGGCATGGGATGCATTGTGACACCACAGGGGTTAAGAGAAGCAAGGAACCATTGTGACCCAATGCAGGCTAACCATCTAATGATCCCTTCTGGCACCAGGGGGTATAAAAAGGGCCAGGGATGGATTGTTACAGCACGGGGACCAATAGAAGCAAGGATCTATTATGCCACCGTGGAGGCCAAGAATCAAATGATTCATTGTGACATCAAGTGGCCTAAAAGGGCATGGGATGCATTGTGACAGCACAGGGGTTAAGAGAAGCAAGGATCCATTGTGACCCAATGGAGGCTAATAATCCCAGGATCCCATTTGACACCAGGGGGCGTAAAAGGGCCAGGGATGAATTGTGACAGCATGGAGCCCAATAGAAACAAGGAACCATTATGACACCATGGAGGCCAAGAAGCAAATCATTCATTGTGACATCAAGTGGCCTAAAAGGGCGTGGGATGCATTGTGACACCACAGAGGTTAAGAGAAGCAAGGAACCATTGTGACCAAATGCAGGCTAACAATCTAATGATCCCTTGTGACACCAAAGGGCCTAAAAGGGGCAGGGATGATTTGTGAAAGCATGGGGCCCCAGTAAAACCTGGTACAATTATGCCACCATGGAGGCCAAGAATCAAATGATTCATTGTGACATCAAGTGGCCTAAAAGGGCATGGGATGCATTGTGACACCACAGGGGTTAAGAGAAGTAAGGAACCATTGTAACCCAATGCAGGCTAACAATCTAAGAATCCCTTTTGACACCAGGGGGCGAAAAAGGACCATGGATGAACTCTGACATCATGGGGACCTATAGAAGCAAGGAACCATTATGACACCATGAAGGCCAAGAATCAAGTGGTTCATTGTAAGACCAAGTGGCCGAAAAGTGCTTGGAATGCATTGTGACACCACAGAGGTTAAGAGAAGCAAGGAACCATTGTGACCCAATGCAGGCTAACACTCTAATGATCCCTTGTGGCACCAGGGGGTATAAAAAGGGCCAGGGATGGATTGTTACAGCACGGGGACCAATAGAAGCAAGGATTTATTATGCCACCATGGAGGCCAAGAATCAAATGATTCATTGTGACATCAAGTGGCCTAAAAGGGCATGGGATGCATTGTGACACCACAGGGGTTAAGAGAAGCAAGGATCCATTGTGACCCAATGCAGGCTAACAATTTAAGAATCCCTTTTGACACCAGGGGGCGCAAAAGGGCCACGGATGGACTCTGACAGCATGGGGACCTATGGAAGCAAGGAACCATTATGACACCATGAAGGCCAAGAATCAAATGGTTCATTGTAAGACCAAGTGGCCTAAAAGGGCTTGGAATGCATTGTGACACCACAGAGGTTAAGAGAAGCAAGGAACCATTGTGACCCAATGCAGGCTAACAATCTAATGATCCCTTGTGACACCAATGGGCCTAAAAGGGGCAGGGATGATTTGTGAAAGCATGGGGCCCCAGTAAAACCTGGTACAATTATGCCACCATGGAGGCCAAGAATCAAATGATTCATTGTGACATCAAGTGGCCTAAAAGGGCATGGGATGCATTGTGACACCACAGGGGTTAAGAGAAGCAAGGAACCATTGTGACCCAATGCAGGCTAACCATCTAATGATCCCTTCTGGCACCAGGGGGTATAAAAAGGGCCAGGGATGGATTGTTACAGCACGGGGACCAATAGAAGCAAGGATCTATTATGCCACCGTGGAGGCCAAGAATCAAATGATTCATTGTGACATCAAGTGGCCTAAAAGGGCATGGGATGCATTGTGACAGCACAGGGGTTAAGAGAAGCAAGGATCCATTGTGACCCAATGGAGGCTAATAATCCCAGGATCCCATTTGACACCAGGGGGCGTAAAAGGGCCAGGGATGAATTGTGACAGCATGGAGCCCAATAGAAACAAGGAACCATTATGACACCATGGAGGCCAAGAAGCAAATCATTCATTGTGACATCAAGTGGCCTAAAAGGGCGTGGGATGCATTGTGACACCACAGAGGTTAAGAGAAGCAAGGAACCATTGTGACCAAATGCAGGCTAACAATCTAATGATCCCTTGTGACACCAAAGGGCCTAAAAGGGGCAGGGATGATTTGTGAAAGCATGGGGCCCCAGTAAAACCTGGTACAATTATGCCACCATGGAGGCCAAGAATCAAATGATTCATTGTGACATCAAGTGGCCTAAAAGGGCATGGGATGCATTGTGACACCACAGGGGTTAAGAGAAGTAAGGAACCATTGTAACCCAATGCAGGCTAACAATCTAAGAATCCCTTTTGACACCAGGGGGCGAAAAAGGACCATGGATGAACTCTGACATCATGGGGACCTATAGAAGCAAGGAACCATTATGACACCATGAAGGCCAAGAATCAAGTGGTTCATTGTAAGACCAAGTGGCCGAAAAGTGCTTGGAATGCATTGTGACACCACAGAGGTTAAGAGAAGCAAGGAACCATTGTGACCCAATGCAGGCTAACACTCTAATGATCCCTTGTGGCACCAGGGGGTATAAAAAGGGCCAGGGATGGATTGTTACAGCACGGGGACCAATAGAAGCAAGGATTTATTATGCCACCATGGAGGCCAAGAATCAAATGATTCATTGTGACATCAAGTGGCCTAAAAGGGCATGGGATGCATTGTGACACCACAGGGGTTAAGAGAAGCAAGGATCCATTGTGACCCAATGCAGGCTAACAATTTAAGAATCCCTTTTGACACCAGGGGGCGCAAAAGGGCCACGGATGGACTCTGACAGCATGGGGACCTATGGAAGCAAGGAACCATTATGACACCATGAAGGCCAAGAATCAAATGGTTCATTGTAAGACCAAGTGGCCTAAAAGGGCTTGGAATGCATTGTGACACCACAGAGGTTAAGAGAAGCAAGGAACCATTGTGACCCAATGCAGGCTAACACTCTAATGATCCCTTGTGGCACCAGGGGGTATAAAAAGGGCCAGGGATGGATTGTTACAGCACGGGGACCAATAGAAGCAAGGATTTATTATGCCACCATGGAGGCCAAGAATCAAATGATTCATTGTGACATCAAGTGGCCTAAAAGGGCATGGGATGCATTGTGACAGCACAGGGGGTAAGAGAAGCAAGGATCCATTGTGACCCAATGGAGGCTAACAATCTAAAAATCCCTTTTGACACCAATGGGCCTTAAAGGAGCAGGGATTTATTGTGAAAGCATGGGGCCCAATGAAAACCTGGTACAATTACGCCACCATGGAGGCCAAGAATCAAATGATTCATTGTGACATCAAGTGGCCTAAAAGGGCATGGGATGCATTGTGACACCACAGGGGTTAAGAGAACCCAGGAACCATTGTGACCCAATGCAGGCTAACAATCTAAGAATCCCTTTTGACACCAGGGGGCGCAAAAGGACCACGGATGGACTCTGACAGCATGGGGACCTATGGAAGCAAGGAACCATTATGACACCATGAAGGCCAAGAATCAAATGGTTCATTGTAAGACCAAGTGGCCTAAAAGGGCTTGGAATGCATTGTGACACCACAGAGGTTAAGAGAAGCAAGGAACCATTGTGACCCAATGCAGGCTAACAATCTAATGATCCCTTGTGGCACCAGGGGGTATAAAAAGGGCCAGGGATGAATTGTGACAGCATGGGGCCCAATAGAAACTAGGAAGAATTATGACACCATGGAGGCCAATAATCAAATGATTCATTGTGACATCAAGTGGCCTAAAAGGGCATGGGATGCATTGTGACACCACGGGGGTTAAGAGAAGCAAGGCACCATTGTAACCCAATGCAGGCTAACAATCTAAGAATCCTTTTTGACACCAGGGGGCGCAAAAGGACCACGGATGAACTCTGACAGCATGGGGACCTATAGAAGCAAGGAACCATTATGACACCATGAAGGCCAAGAATCAAATGGTTCATTGTGACATCAAGTGGCCTAAAAGGGCATGGGATGCATTGTGACAGCACAGAGGTTAAGAGAAGCAAGGAACCATTGTGACCCAATGCAGGCTAACCATCTAATGATCCCTTGTGGCACCAGGGGGTATAAAAAGGGCCAGGGATGGATTGTTACAGCACGGGGACCAATAGAAGCAAGGATCTATTATGCCACCATGGAGGCCAAGAATCAAATGATTCATTGTGACATCAAGTGGCCTAAAAGGGCATGGGATGCATTGTGACAGCACAGAGGTTAAGAGAAGCAAGGAACCATTGTGACCCAATGCAGGCTAACAATCTAATGATCCTTTGTGGCACCAGGGGGTATAAAAAGGGCCAGGGATGGATTGTTACAGCACGGGGACCAATAGAAGCAAGGTTCTATTATGCCACCGTGGAGGCCAAGAATCAAATGATTCATTGTGACATCAAGTGGCCTAAAAGGGCATGGGATGCATTGTGACTGCACAGGCGTTAAGAGAAGCAAGGATCCATTGTGACCCAATGGAGGCTAACAATCTAATGATCCCTTGTGGCACCAGGGGGTATAAAAAGGGCCAGGGATGGATTGTTACAGCACGGGGCCCAATAGAAACAAGGAACCATTATGACACCACGGAGGACAAGAATCAAATGATTCATTGTGACATCAAGTGGCCTAAAAGGGCATGGGATGCATTGTGACACCACAGAGGTTAAGAGAAGCAAGGAACCATTGTGACCCAATGCAGGCTAACAATATAATGATCCCTTGTGACACCAATGGGCCTAAAAGTGACGGGGATGAATTGTTACAGCACGGGGACCAATAGAAGCAAGGATCTATTATGCCACCATGGATGCCAAGAATCAAATAATTCATTGTGACATCATGTGGCCTAAAAGTTCATGGGATGCATTGTGACAGCACAGGGGTTAAGAGAAGCAAGGATCCATTGTGACCCAATGGAGGCTAACAATCTAATGATTCCTTGTGACACCAATGGGCCTAAAAGTGGCAGGGATGCATTGTGAAAGCATGGGGCCCAATAGAAACCTCGTACAATTACGCCAAAATGGAGGCCAAGAATCAAATAATTCATTGTGACATCATGTGGCCTAAAAGGGCATGGGATGCATTGTGACAGCACAGGCGTTAAGAGAAGCAAGGATCCATTGTGACCCAATGGAAGCTAACCATCTAATGATCCCTTGTGACATGAATGGGCCTAAAAGGGGCAGGGATGTATTGTGAAAGCATGGGGCCCAATAGAAACCTCGTACAATTACGCCACCATGGAGGCCAAGAATCAAATGATTCATTGTGACATCAGGTGGCCTAAAAGGGCATGGGATGCATTGTGACACCACAGGGGTTACGAGAAGCAAGGAACCATTGTGACCCAATGTAGGCTAACAATCTAAGAATCCCTTTTGACACCAGGGGGCGCAAAAGGACCCCGGATGAACTCTGACAGCATGGGGAGCTATAGAAGCAAGGAACCATTATGACACCATGAAGGCCAAGAATCAAATGGTTCATTGTGACATCAAGTGGCCTAAAACGGCTTGGAATGCATTGTGACACCACAGAGGTTAAGAGAAGAAAGGAACCATTGAGACCCAATGCAGGATAACAATCTAATGATCCGTTGTGGCACCAGGGGGTATAAAAAGGGCCAGGGATGAATTGTGACAGCATGGGGCCCAATAGAAACAAGGAACCATTATGACACCATGAAGGCCAAGAATCTAATGATTCATTGTGACATCAAGTGGCCTAAAAGGGCATGGGATGCATTGTGACACCACAGAGGTTAAGAGAAGCAAGGAACCATTGTGACCCAATGCAGGCTAACAATCTAATGATCCCTTGTGACACCAATGGGCCTAAAAGGGGCAGGGATGATTTGTGAAAGCATGGGGCCCCAGTAAAACCTGGTACAATTATGCCACCATGGAGGCCAAGAATCAAATGATTCATTGTGACATCAAGTGGCCTAAAAGGGCATGGGATGCATTGTGACACCACAGGGGTTAAGAGAAGCAAGGAACCATTGTGACCCAATGCAGGCTAACCATCTAATGATCCCTTGTGGCACCAGGGGGTATAAAAAGGGCCAGGGATGGATTGTTACAGCACGGGGACCAATAGAAGCAAGGATCTATTATGCCACCGTGGAGGCCAAGAATCAAATGATTCATTGTGACATCAAGTGGCCTAAAAGGGCATGGGATGCATTGTGACAGCACAGGGGTTAAGAGAAGCAAGGATCCATTGTGACCCAATGGAGGCTAATAATCCCAGGATCCCATTTGACACCAGGGGGCGTAAAAGGGCCAGGGATGAATTGTGACAGCATGGAGCCCAATAGAAACAAGGAACCATTATGACACCATGGAGGCCAAGAAGCAAATGATTCATTGTGACATCAAGTGGCCTAAAAGGGCGTGGGATGCATTGTGACACCACAGAGGTTAAGAGAAGCAAGGAACCATTGTGACCCAATGGAGGCTAACAATCTAATGATCCCTTGTGACACCAATGGGCCTAAAAGGGGCAGGGATGATTTGTGAAAGCATGGGGCCCCAGTAAAACCTGGTACAATTATGCCACCATGGAGGCCAAGAATCAAATGATTCATTGTGACATCAAGTGGCCTAAAAGGGCATGGGATGCATTGTGACACCACAGGGGTTAAGAGAAGTAAGGAACCATTGTAACCCAATGCAGGCTAACAATCTAAGAATCCCTTTTGACACCAGGGGGCGAAAAAGGACCATGGATGAACTCTGACATCATGGGGACCTATAGAAGCAAGGAACCATTATGACACCATGAAGGCCAAGAATCAAATGGTTCATTGTAAGACCAAGTGGCCGAAAAGTGCTTGGAATGCATTGTGACACCACAGAGGTTAAGAGAAGCAAGGAACCATTGTGACCCAATGCAGGCTAACACTCTAATGATCCCTTGTGGCACCAGGGGGTATAAAAAGGGCCAGGGATGGATTGTTACAGCACGGGGACCAATAGAAGCAAGGATTTATTATGCCACCATGGAGGCCAAGAATCAAATGATTCATTGTGACATCAAGTGGCCTAAAAGGGCATGGGATGCATTGTGACAGCACAGGGGGTAAGAGAAGCAAGGATCCATTGTGACCCAATGGAGGCTAACCATCTAATGATCCCTTGTGACATGAATGGGCCTAAAAGGGGCAGGGATGTATTGTGAAAGCATGGGGCCCAATAGAAACCTGGTACAATTACGCCACCATGGAGGCCAAGAATCAAATGATTCATTGTGACATCAAGTGGCCTAAAAGGGCATGGGATGCATTGTGACACCACAGGGGTTAAGAGAAGCAAGGAACCATTGTGACCCAATGTAGGCTAACAATCTAAGAATCCCTTTTGACACCAGGGGGCGCAAAAGGACCCCGGATGTACTCTGACAGCATGGGGAGCTATAGAAGCAAGGAACCATTATGACACCATGAAGGCCAAGAATCAAATGGTTCATTGTGACATCAAGTGGCCTAAAACGGCTTGGAATGCATTGTGACACCACAGAGGTTAAGAGAAGAAAGGAACCATTGAGACCCAATGCAGGATAACAATCTAATGATCCGTTGTGGCACCAGGGGGTATAAAAAGGGCCAGGGATGGATTGTTACAGCACGGGGACCAATAGAAGCAAGGATCTATTATGCCACCATGGAGGCCAAGAATCAAATAATTCATTGTGACATCATGTGGCCTAAAAGGGCATGGGATGCATTGTGACAGCACAGGGGTTAAGAGAGGCAAGGAACCATTGTGATCCAATGCAGGCTAACAATATAAGAATCCCTTTTGACACCAGGGGCCGTAAAAGGGGCAGGGATGAATTGTGACAGCATGGGGCCGATTAGAATCAAGGAACCATTATCACACCATGGAGGCCAAGAATCAAATAATTCATTGTGACATCAAGTGGCCTAAAAGGTCTTGGAATGCATTGTGACACCACAGAGGTTAAGAGAAGCAAGGATCCATTGTGACCCAATGGAGGCTAATAATCCCAGGATCCCATTTGACACCAGGGGGCGTAAAAGGGCCAGGGATGAATTGTGACAGCATGGGGCCCAATAGAAACAAGGAACCATTATGACACCATGAAGGCCAAGAATCTAATGATTCATTGTGACATCAAGTGGCCTAAAAGGGCATGGGATGCATTGTGACAGCACAGAGGTTAAGAGAAGCAAGGAACCATTGTGACCCAATGCAGGCTAACAATCTAATGATCCCTTGTGACACCAATGGGCCTAAAAGGGGCAGGGATGATTTGTGAAAGCATGGGGCCCCAGTAAAACCTGGTACAATTATGCCACCATGGAGGCCAAGAATCAAATGATTCATTGTGACATCAAGTGGCCTAAAAGGGCATGGGATGCATTGTGACACCACAGGGGTTAAGAGAAGCAAGGAACCATTGTGACCCAATGCAGGCTAACCATCTAATGATCCCTTGTGGCACCAGGGGGTATAAAAAGGGCCAGGGATGGATTGTTACAGCACGGGGACCAATAGAAGCAAGGATCTATTATGCCACCGTGGAGGCCAAGAATCAAATGATTCATTGTGACATCAAGTGGCCTAAAAGGGCATGGGATGCATTGTGACAGCACAGGGGTTAAGAGAAGCAAGGATCCATTGTGACCCAATGGAGGCTAATAATCCCAGGATCCCATTTGACACCAGGGGGCGTAAAAGGGCCAGGGATGAATTGTGACAGCATGGAGCCCAATAGAAACAAGGAACCATTATGACACCATGGAGGCCAAGAAGCAAATCATTCATTGTGACATCAAGTGGCCTAAAAGGGCGTGGGATGCATTGTGACACCACAGAGGTTAAGAGAAGCAAGGAACCATTGTGACCAAATGCAGGCTAACAATCTAATGATCCCTTGTGACACCAAAGGGCCTAAAAGGGGCAGGGATGATTTGTGAAAGCATGGGGCCCCAGTAAAACCTGGTACAATTATGCCACCATGGAGGCCAAGAATCAAATGATTCATTGTGACATCAAGTGGCCTAAAAGGGCATGGGATGCATTGTGACACCACAGGGGTTAAGAGAAGTAAGGAACCATTGTAACCCAATGCAGGCTAACAATCTAAGAATCCCTTTTGACACCAGGGGGCGAAAAAGGACCATGGATGAACTCTGACATCATGGGGACCTATAGAAGCAAGGAACCATTATGACACCATGAAGGCCAAGAATCAAGTGGTTCATTGTAAGACCAAGTGGCCGAAAAGTGCTTGGAATGCATTGTGACACCACAGAGGTTAAGAGAAGCAAGGAACCATTGTGACCCAATGCAGGCTAACACTCTAATGATCCCTTGTGGCACCAGGGGGTATAAAAAGGGCCAGGGATGGATTGTTACAGCACGGGGACCAATAGAAGCAAGGATTTATTATGCCACCATGGAGGCCAAGAATCAAATGATTCATTGTGACATCAAGTGGCCTAAAAGGGCATGGGATGCATTGTGACACCACAGGGGTTAAGAGAAGCAAGGATCCATTGTGACCCAATGCAGGCTAACAATTTAAGAATCCCTTTTGACACCAGGGGGCGCAAAAGGGCCACGGATGGACTCTGACAGCATGGGGACCTATGGAAGCAAGGAACCATTATGACACCATGAAGGCCAAGAATCAAATGGTTCATTGTAAGACCAAGTGGCCTAAAAGGGCTTGGAATGCATTGTGACACCACAGAGGTTAAGAGAAGCAAGGAACCATTGTGACCCTATGCAGGCTAACAATCTAATGATCCCTTGTGGCACCAGGGGGTATAAAAAGCGCCAGGGATGAATTGTGACAGCATGGGGCCCAATAGAAACTAGGAACAATTATGACACCATGGAGGCCAATAATCAAATGATTCATTGTGACATCAAGTGGCCTAAAAGGGCATGGGATGCATTGTGACAGCACAGGGGTTAAGAGAAGCAAGGCACCATTGCAACCCAATGCAGGCTAACAATCTAAGAATCCTTTTTGACACCAGGGGGCGCAAAAGGACCACGGATGAACTCTGACAGCATGGGGACCTATAGAAGCAAGGAACCATTATGACACCATGAAGGCCAAGAATCAACTGGTTCATTGTGACATCAAGTGGCCTAAAAGGGCATGGGATGCACTGTGACAGCACAGAGGTTAAGAGAAGCAAGGAACCATTGTGACCCAATGCAGGCTAACAATCTAATGATCCCTTGTGGCACCGGGGGGTATAAAAAGGGCCAGGGATGGATTGTTACAGCACGGGGACCAATAGAAGCAAGGATCTATTATGCCACCGTGGACGCCAAGAATCAAATGATTCATTGTGACATCAAGTGGCCTAAAAGGGCATGGGATGCATTGTGACACCACAGAGGTTAAGAGAAGCAAGGAACCATTGTGACCCAATGCAGGCTAACAATATAATGATCCCTTGTGACACCAATGGGCCTAAAAGGGACAGGGATGAATTGTGACAGCATGGAGCCCAATAGAAACAAGGAACCATTATGACACCATGGAGGCCAAGAAGCAAATGATTCATTGTGACATCAAGTGGCCTAAAAGGGCGTGGGATGCATTGTGACACCACAGAGGTTAAGAGAAGCAAGGAACCATTGTGACCCAATGCAGGCTAACAATCTAATGATCCCTTTTGAAACCAGGTGGCGCAAAAGGACCACGGATGAACTCTGACAGCATGGGGACCTATAGAAGCAAGGAACCATTATGACACCATGAAGGCCAAGAATCAAATGGTTCATTGTAAGACCAAGTGGCCTAAAAGGGCTTGGAATGCATTGTGACACCACAGAGGTTAAGAGAAGCAAGGAACCATTGTGACCCAATGCAGGCTAACAATCTAATGATCCCTTGTGACACCAGGGGGTATAAAAAGGGCCAGGGATGGATTGTTACAGCACGGGGACCAATAGAAGCAAGGATCTATTAAGCCACCGTGGAGGCCAAGAATCAAATGATTCATTGTGACATCAAGTGGCCTAAAAGGGCATGGGATGCATTGTGACAGCACAGGGGTTAAGAGAAGCAAGGATCCATTGTGACCCAATGGAGGCTAACAATCTAATGATCCCTTTTGACACCAATGGGCCTAAAAGAGGCAGGGATGTATTGTGAAAGCATGGGGCCCAATTAAAACCTGGTACAATTACGCCACCATGGAGGCCAAGAATCAAATGATTCATTGTGACATCAAGTGGCCTAAAAGGGCATGGGATGCATTGTGACACCACAGGGGTTAAGAGAAGCAAGGAACCATTGTGACCCAATGTAGGCTAACAATCTAAGAATCCCTTTTGACACCAGGGGGCGAAAAAGGACCACGGATGAACTCTGACAGCATGGGGACATATAGAAGCAAGGAACCATTATGACACCATGAAGGCCAAGAATCAAATGGTTCATTGTAAGACCAAGTGGCCTAAAAGGGCATGGGATGCATTGTGACACCACAGAGGTTAAGAGAAGCAAGGAACCATTGTGACCCAATGCAGGCTAAGCATCTAATGATCCGTTGTGGCACCACTGGGTATAAAAAGGGCCAGGGATGGATTGTTACAGCACGGGGACCAATAGAAGCAAGGATCTATTATTCCACCATGGAGGCCAAGAATCAAATGATTCATTGTGACATCAAGTGGCCTAAAAGGGCATGGGATGCATTGTGACACCACAGAGGTTAAGAGAAGCAAGGAACCATTGTGACCCAATGCAGGCTAACAATCTAATGATCCCTTGTGACACCAAAGGGCCTAAAAGGGCCAGGGATGAATTGTTACAGCACAGGGACCAATAGAAGCAAGGATCTATTATGCCACCATGGAGGCCAAGAATCAAATGATTCATTGTGACATCAAGTGGCCTAAAAGGGCATGGGATGCATTGTGACACCACAGGGGTTAAGAGAAGTAAGGAACCATTGTAACCCAATGCAGGCTAACAATCTAAGAATCCCTTTTGACACCAGGGGGTGAAAAAGGACCATGGATGAACTCTGACATCATGGGGACCTATAGAAGCAAGGAACCATTATGACACCATGAAGGCCAAGAATCAAATGGTTCATTGTAAGACCAAGTGGCCGAAAAGGGCTTGGAATGCATTGTGACACCACAGAGGTTAAGAGAAGCAAGGAACCATTGTGACCCAATGCAGGCTAACACTCTAATGATCCCTTGTGGCACCAGGGGGTATAAAAAGGGCCAGGGATGGATTGTTACAGCACGGGGACCAATAGAAGCAAGGATTTATTATGCCACCATGGAGGCCAAGAATCAAATGATTCATTGTGACATCAAGTGGCCTAAAAGGGCATGGGATGCATTGTGACAGCACAGGGGGTAAGAGAAGCAAGGATCCATTGTGACCCAATGGAGGCTAACAATCTAAAAATCCCTTTTGACACCAATGGGCCTTAAAGGAGCAGGGATTTATTGTGAAAGCATGGGGCCCAATGAAAAACTGGTACAATTACGCCACCATGGAGGCCAAGAATCAAATGATTCATTGTGACATCAAGTGGCCTAAAAGGGCATGGGATGCATTGTGACACCACAGGGGTTAAGAGAACCAAGGAACCATTGTGACCCAATGCAGGCTAACAATCTAAGAATCCCTTTTGACACCAGGGGGCGCAAAAGGACCACGGATGGACTCTGACAGCATGGGGACCTATGGAAGCAAGGAACCATTATGACACCATGAAGGCCAAGAATCAAATGGTTCATTGTAAGACCAAGTGGCCTAAAAGGGCTTGGAATGCATTGTGACACCACAGAGGTTAAGAGAAGCAAGGAACCATTGTGACCCTATGCAGGCTAACAATCTAATGATCCCTTGTGGCACCAGGGGGTATAAAAAGGGCCAGGGATGAATTGTGACAGCATGGGGCCCAATAGAAACTAGGAACAATTATGACACCATGGAGGCCAATAATCAAATGATTCATTGTGACATCAAGTGGCCTAAAAGGGCATGGGATGCATTGTGACACCACAGGGGTTAAGAGAAGCAAGGCACCATTGTAACCCAATGCAGGCTAACAATCTAAGAATCCTTTTTGACACCAGGGGGCGCAAAAGGACCACGGATAAACTCTGACAGCATGGGGACCTATAGAAGCAAGGAACCATTATGACACCATGAAGGCCAAGAATCAAATGGTTCATTGTAAGACCAAGTGGCCTAAAAGGGCATGGGATGCATTGTGACAGCACAGAGGTTAAGAGAAGCAAGGAACCATTGTGACCCAATGCAGGCTAACAATCTAATGATCCCTTGTGGCACCAGGGGGTATAAAAAGGGCCAGGGATGGATTGTTACAGCACGGGGACCAATAGAAGCAAGGATCTATTATGCCACCGTGGAGGCCAAGAATCAAATGATTCATTGTGACATCAAGTGGCCTAAAAGGGCATGGGATGCATTGTGACAGCACAGGGGTTAAGAGAAGCAAGGATCCATTGTGACCCAATGGAGGCTAATAATCCCAGGATCCCATTTGACACCAGGGGGCGTAAAAGGGCCAGGGATGAATTGTGACAGCATGGAGCCCAATAGAAACAAGGAACCATTATGACACCATGGAGGCCAAGAAGCAAATGATTCATTGTGACATCAAGTGGCCTAAAAGGGCATGGGATGCATTGTGACACCACAGAGGTTAAGAGAAGCAAGGAACCATTGTGACCAAATGCAGGCTAACAATCTAATGATCCCTTGTGACACCAATGGGCCTAAAAGGGGCAGGGATGATTTGTGAAAGCATGGGGCCCCAGTAAAACCTGGTACAATTATGCCACCATGGAGGCCAAGAATCAAATGATTCATTGTGACATCAAGTGGCCTAAAAGGGCATGGGATGCATTGTGACACCACAGGGGTTAAGAGAAGTAAGGAACCATTGTAACCCAATGCAGGCTAACAATCTAAGAATCCCTTTTGACACCAGGGGGCGAAAAAGGACCATGGATGAACTCTGACATCATGGGGACCTATAGAAGCAAGGAACCATTATGACACCATGAAGGCCAAGAATCAAATGGTTCATTGTAAGACCAAGTGGCCGAAAAGGGCTTGGAATGCATTGTGACACCACAGAGGTTAAGAGAAGCAAGGAACCATTGTGACCCAATGCAGGCTAACACTCTAATGATCCCTTGTGGCACCAGGGGGTATAAAAAGGGCCAGGGATGGATTGTTACAGCACGGGGACCAATAGAAGCAAGGATTTATTATGCCACCATGGAGGCCAAGAATCAAATGATTCATTGTGACATCAAGTGGCCTAAAAGGGCATGGGATGCATTGTGACAGCACAGGGGGTAAGAGAAGCAAGGATCCATTGTGACCCAATGGAGGCTAACAATCTAAAAATCCCTTTTGACACCAATGGGCCTTAAAGGAGCAGGGATTTATTGTGAAAGCATGGGGCCCAATGAAAACCTGGTACAATTACGCCACCATGGAGGCCAAGAATCAAATGATTCATTGTGACATCAAGTGGCCTAAAAGGGCATGGGATGCATTGTGACACCACAGGGGTTAAGAGAACCAAGGAACCATTGTGACCCAATGCAGGCTAACAATCTAAGAATCCCTTTTGACACCAGGGGGCGCAAAAGGACCACGGATGGACTCTGACAGCATGGGGACCTATGGAAGCAAGGAACCATTATGACACCATGAAGGCCAAGAATCAAATGGTTCATTGTAAGACCAAGTGGCCTAAAAGGGCATGGGATGCATTGTGACACCACAGAGGTTAAGAGAAGCAAGGAACCATTGTGACCCTATGCAGGCTAACAATCTAATGATCCCTTGTGGCACCAGGGGGTATAAAAAGGGCCAGGGATGAATTGTGACAGCATGGGGCCCAATAGAAACTAGGAACAATTATGACACCATGGAGGCCAATAATCAAATGATTCATTGTGACATCAAGTGGCCTAAAAGGGCATGGGATGCATTGTGACACCACAGGGGTTAAGAGAAGCAAGGCACCATTGTAACCCAATGCAGGCTAACAATCTAAGAATCCTTTTTGACACCAGGGGGCGCAAAAGGACCACGGATGAACTCTGACAGCATGGGGACCTATAGAAGCAAGGAACCATTATGACACCATGAAGGCCAAGAATCAAATGGTTCATTGTGACATCAAGTGGCCTAAAAGGGCATGGGATGCATTGTGACAGCACAGAGGTTAAGAGAAGCAAGGAACCATTGTGACCCAATGCAGGCTAACAATCTAATGATCCCTTGTGGCACCAGGGGGTATAAAAAGGGCCAGGGATGGATTGTTACAGCACGGGGACCAATAGAAGCAAGGATCTATTATGCCACCATGGAGGCCAAGAATCAAATGATTCATTGTGACATCAAGTGGCCTAAAAGGGCATGGGATGCATTGTGACACCACAGAGGTTAAGAGAAGCAAGGAACCATTGTGACCCAATGCAGGCTAACAATCTAATGATCCCTTGTGACACCAATGGGCCTAAAAGGGGCAGGGATGAATTGTTACAACACGGGGACCAATAGAAGCAAGGATCTATTATGCCACCATGGAGGCCAAGAATCAAATGATTCATTGTGACATCAAGTGGCCTAAAAGGGCATGGATTGCATTGTGACAGCACAGAGGTTAAGAGAAGCAAGGAACCATTGTGACCCAATGCAGGCTAACAATCTAATGATCCTTTGTGGCACCAGGGGGTATAAAAAGGGCCAGGGATGGATTGTTACAGCACGGGGACCAATAGAAGCAAGGATCTATTATGCCACCGTGGAGGCCAAGAATCAAATGATTCATTGTGACATCAAGTGGCCTAAAAGGGCATGGGATGCATTGTGACAGCACAGGCGTTAAGAGAAGCAAGGATCCATTGTGACCCAATGGAGGCTAACAATCTAATGATCCCTTTTGACACCAATGGGCCTAAAAGGGGCAGGGATGTATTGTGAAAGCATGGGGACCAATAGAAGCAAGGATCTATTATGCCACCGTGGAGGCCAAGAATCAAATGATTCATTGTGACATCAAGTGGCCTAAAAGGGCATGGGATGCATTGTGACACCACAGGGGTTAAGAGAAGCAAGGAACCATTGTGACCCAATGCAGGCTAACAATCTAATGATCCCTTGTGACACCAAAGGGCCTAAAAGGGCCAGGGATGGATTGTTACAGCACGGGGACCAATAGAAGCAAGGATCTATTTTGACACCATGAAGGCCAAGAATCAAATGGTTCATTGTAAGACCAAGTGGCCTAAAAGGGCTTGGAATGCATTGTGACACCACAGAGGTTAAGAGAAGCAAGGAACCATTGTGACCCAATGGAGGCTAACAATCTAATAATCCCTTTTGACACCAATGGGCCTAAAAGGGGCAGGGATGTATTGTGAAAGCATGGGGCCCAGTGAAAACATGGTACAATCAAGCCACCATGGAGGCCAAGAATCAAATGATTCATTGTGACATCAAGTGGCCTAAAAGGGCATGGGATGCATTGTGACACCACAGGGGTTAAGAGAAGCAAGGAACCATTGTGACCCAATGCAGGCTAACAATCTAAGAATCCCTTTTGAAACCAGGTGGCGCAAAAGGACCACGGATGAACTCTGACAGCATGGGGACCTATAGAAGCAAGGAACCATTATGACACCATGAAGGCCAAGAATCAAATGGTTCATTGTAAGACCAAGTGGCCTAAAAGGGCTTGGAATGCATTGTGACAGCACAGAGGTTAAGAGAAGCAAGGAACCATTGTGACCCAATGCAGGCTAACAATCTAATGATCCCTTGTGGCACCAGGGGGTATAAAAAGGGCCAGGGATGGATTGTTACAGCACGGGGACCAATAGAAGCATGGATCTATTATGCCACCATGGAGGCCAAGAATCAAATGATTCATTGTGACATCAAGTGGCCTAAAAGGGCATGGGATGCATTGTGACACCACAGAGGTTAAGAGAAGCAAGGATCCATTGTGACCCAATGGAGGCTAACAATCTAATGATCCCTTTTGACACCAATGGGCCTAAAAGGGGCAGGGATGTATTGTGAAAGCATGGGGCCCAATTAAAACCTGGTACAATTACGCCACCATGGAGGCCAAGAATCAAATGATTCATTGTGACATCAAGTGGCCTAAAAGGGCATGGGATGCATTGTGACACCACAGGGGTTAAGAGAAGCAAGGAACCATTGTGACCCAATGCAGGCTAACAATCTAAGAATCCTTTGTGGCACAAGGGGGCGCAAAAGGACCACGGATGAACTCTGACAGCATGGGGACCTATAGAAGCAAGGAACCATTATGACACCATGAAGGCCAAGAATCAAATGGTTCATTGTAAGACCAAGTGGCCGAAAAGGGCTTGGAATGCATTGTGACACCACAGAGGTTAAGAGAAGCAAGGAACCATTGTGACCCAATGCAGGCTAACACTCTAATGATCCCTTGTGGCACCAGGGGGTATAAAAAGGGCCAGGGATGGATTGTTACAGCACGGGGACCAATAGAAGCAAGGATTTATTATGCCACCATGGAGGCCAAGAATCAAATGATTCATTGTGACATCAAGTGGCCTAAAAGGGCATGGGATGCATTGTGACAGCACAGGGGGTAAGAGAAGCAAGGATCCATTGTGACCCAATGGAGGCTAACAATCTAAAAATCCCTTTTGACACCAATGGGCCTTAAAGGAGCAGGGATTTATTGTGAAAGCATGGGGCCCAATGAAAACCTGGTACAATTACGCCACCATGGAGGCCAAGAATCAAATGATTCATTGTGACATCAAGTGGCCTAAAAGGGCATGGGATGCATTGTGACACCACAGGGGTTAAGAGAACCAAGGAACCATTGTGACCCAATGCAGGCTAACAATCTAAGAATCCCTTTTGACACCAGGGGGCGCAAAAGGACCACGGATGGACTCTGACAGCATGGGGACCTATGGAAGCAAGGAACCATTATGACACCATGAAGGCCAAGAATCAAATGGTTCATTGTAAGACCAAGTGGCCTAAAAGGGCATGGGATGCATTGTGACACCACAGAGGTTAAGAGAAGCAAGGAACCATTGTGACCCTATGCAGGCTAACAATCTAATGATCCCTTGTGGCACCAGGGGGTATAAAAAGGGCCAGGGATGAATTGTGACAGCATGGGGCCCAATAGAAACTAGGAACAATTATGACACCATGGAGGCCAATAATCAAATGATTCATTGTGACATCAAGTGGCCTAAAAGGGCATGGGATGCATTGTGACACCACAGGGGTTAAGAGAAGCAAGGCACCATTGTAACCCAATGCAGGCTAACAATCTAAGAATCCTTTTTGACACCAGGGGGCGCAAAAGGACCACGGATGAACTCTGACAGCATGGGGACCTATAGAAGCAAGGAACCATTATGACACCATGAAGGCCAAGAATCAAATGGTTCATTGTGACATCAAGTGGCCTAAAAGGGCATGGGATGCATTGTGACAGCACAGAGGTTAAGAGAAGCAAGGAACCATTGTGACCCAATGCAGGCTAACAATCTAATGATCCCTTGTGGCACCAGGGGGTATAAAAAGGGCCAGGGATGGATTGTTACAGCACGGGGACCAATAGAAGCAAGGATCTATTATGCCACCATGGAGGCCAAGAATCAAATGATTCATTGTGACATCAAGTGGCCTAAAAGGGCATGGGATGCATTGTGACACCACAGAGGTTAAGAGAAGCAAGGAACCATTGTGACCCAATGCAGGCTAACAATCTAATGATCCCTTGTGACACCAATGGGCCTAAAAGGGGCAGGGATGAATTGTTACAACACGGGGACCAATAGAAGCAAGGATCTATTATGCCACCATGGAGGCCAAGAATCAAATGATTCATTGTGACAT
This sequence comes from Cinclus cinclus, assembly GCF_963662255.1. Lineage (NCBI taxonomy): Eukaryota > Metazoa > Chordata > Aves > Passeriformes > Cinclidae > Cinclus > Cinclus cinclus. The sequence goes on along the minus strand of NW_026912162.1, from coordinate 5,855 downwards.
CAAGTGGCCTAAAAGGGCATGGATTGCATTGTGACAGCACAGAGGTTAAGAGAAGCAAGGAACCATTGTGACCCAATGCAGGCTAACAATCTAATGATCCTTTGTGGCACCAGGGGGTATAAAAAGGGCCAGGGATGGATTGTTACAGCACGGGGACCAATAGAAGCAAGGATCTATTATGCCACCGTGGAGGCCAAGAATCAAATGATTCATTGTGACATCAAGTGGCCTAAAAGGGCATGGGATGCATTGTGACAGCACAGGCGTTAAGAGAAGCAAGGATCCATTGTGACCCAATGGAGGCTAACAATCTAATGATCCCTTTTGACACCAATGGGCCTAAAAGGGGCAGGGATGTATTGTGAAAGCATGGGGACCAATAGAAGCAAGGATCTATTATGCCACCGTGGAGGCCAAGAATCAAATGATTCATTGTGACATCAAGTGGCCTAAAAGGGCATGGGATGCATTGTGACACCACAGGGGTTAAGAGAAGCAAGGAACCATTGTGACCCAATGCAGGCTAACAATCTAATGATCCCTTGTGACACCAAAGGGCCTAAAAGGGCCAGGGATGGATTGTTACAGCACGGGGACCAATAGAAGCAAGGATCTATTTTGACACCATGAAGGCCAAGAATCAAATGGTTCATTGTAAGACCAAGTGGCCTAAAAGGGCTTGGAATGCATTGTGACACCACAGAGGTTAAGAGAAGCAAGGAACCATTGTGACCCAATGGAGGCTAACAATCTAATAATCCCTTTTGACACCAATGGGCCTAAAAGGGGCAGGGATGTATTGTGAAAGCATGGGGCCCAGTGAAAACATGGTACAATCAAGCCACCATGGAGGCCAAGAATCAAATGATTCATTGTGACATCAAGTGGCCTAAAAGGGCATGGGATGCATTGTGACACCACAGGGGTTAAGAGAAGCAAGGAACCATTGTGACCCAATGCAGGCTAACAATCTAAGAATCCCTTTTGAAACCAGGTGGCGCAAAAGGACCACGGATGAACTCTGACAGCATGGGGACCTATAGAAGCAAGGAACCATTATGACACCATGAAGGCCAAGAATCAAATGGTTCATTGTAAGACCAAGTGGCCTAAAAGGGCTTGGAATGCATTGTGACAGCACAGAGGTTAAGAGAAGCAAGGAACCATTGTGACCCAATGCAGGCTAACAATCTAATGATCCCTTGTGGCACCAGGGGGTATAAAAAGGGCCAGGGATGGATTGTTACAGCACGGGGACCAATAGAAGCATGGATCTATTATGCCACCATGGAGGCCAAGAATCAAATGATTCATTGTGACATCAAGTGGCCTAAAAGGGCATGGGATGCATTGTGACACCACAGAGGTTAAGAGAAGCAAGGATCCATTGTGACCCAATGGAGGCTAACAATCTAATGATCCCTTTTGACACCAATGGGCCTAAAAGGGGCAGGGATGTATTGTGAAAGCATGGGGCCCAATTAAAACCTGGTACAATTACGCCACCATGGAGGCCAAGAATCAAATGATTCATTGTGACATCAAGTGGCCTAAAAGGGCATGGGATGCATTGTGACACCACAGGGGTTAAGAGAAGCAAGGAACCATTGTGACCCAATGCAGGCTAACAATCTAAGAATCCTTTGTGGCACAAGGGGGCGCAAAAGGACCACGGATGAACTCTGACAGCATGGGGACCTATAGAAGCAAGGAACCATTATGACACCATGAAGGCCAAGAATCAAATGGTTCATTGTAAGACCAAGTGGCCTAAAAGGGCTTGGAATGCATTGTGACACCACAGAGGTTAAGAGAAGCAAGGAACCATTGTGACCCTATGCAGGCTAACAATCTAATGATCCCTTGTGGCACCAGGGGGTATAAAAAGGGCCAGGGATGGATTGTTACAGCACGGGGACCAATAGAAGCAAGGATCTATTATGCCACCGTGGAGGCCAAGAATCAAATGATTCATTGTGACATCAAGTGGCCTAAAAGGCCATGGGATGCATTGTGACACCACAGGGGTTAAGAGAAGCAAGGATCCATTGTCACCCAATTGAGGCTAACAATCTAAGGATCCCTTTTGACACCAATGGGCCTAAAAGGGTCAGGGATGTATTGTGAAAGCATGGGGCCCAGTGAAAACATGGTACAATCAAGCCACCATGGAGGCCAAGAATCAAATGATTCATTGTGACATCAAGTGGCCTAAAAGGGCATGGGATGCATTGTGACACCACAGGGGTTAAATAAGCAAGGCACCATTGTAACCCAATACAGGCTAACAATCTAAGAATCCCTTTTGACACCAGGGGGCGCAAAAGGACCACGGATGAACTCTGACAGCATGGGGACCTATAGAAGCAAGGAACCATTATGACACCATGAAGGCCAAGAATCAAATGGTTCATTGTGACATCAAGTGGCCTAAAAGGTCTTGGAATGCATTGTGACACCACAGAGGTTAAGAGAAGCAAGAAACCATTGTGACCCAATGCAGGCTAACAATCTAATGATCCCTTGTGGCACCGGGGGGTATAAAAAAGGCCAGGGATGGATTGTTACAGCACGGGGACAAATAGAAGCAAGGATCTATTATGCCACCATGGAGGCCAAGAATCAAATGATTCATTGTGACATCAAGTGGCCTAAAAGGGCATGGGATGCATTGTGACACCACAGAGGTTAAGAGAAGCAAGGAACCATTGTGACCCAATGCAGGCTAACAATCTAATGATCCCTTGTGGCACCAGGGGGTATAAAAAGGGCCAGGGATGGATTGTTACAGCACGGGGACCAATAGAAGCAAGGATCTATTATGCCACCATGGAGGCCAAGAATCCAATAATTCACTGTGACATCATGTGGCCTAAAAGGTCATGGGATGCATTGTGACAGCACAGGGGTTAAGAGAAGCAAGGATCCATTGTGACCCAATGGAGGCTAACAATCTAATGATCCCTTGTGACACCAATGGGCCTAAAAGTGGCAGGGATGCATTGTGAAAGCATGGGGCCCAATAGAAACCTCGTACAATTACGCCACCATGGAGGCCAAGAATCAAATAATTCATTGTGACATCATGTGGCCTAAAAGGGCATGGGATGCATTGTGACAGCACAGGGGTTAAGAGAAGCAAGGAACCATTGTGACCCAATGCAGGCTAACCATCTAATGATCCCTTGTGGCACCAGGGGGTATAAAAAGGGCCAGGGATGGATTGTTACAGCACGGGGACCAATAGAAGCAAGGATCTATTATGCCACCGTGGAGGCCAAGAATCAAATGATTCATTGTGACATCAAGTGGCCTAAAAGGGCATGGGATGCATTGTGACAGCACAGGGGTTAAGAGAAGCAAGGCACCATTGTAACCCAATGCAGGCTAACAATCTAAGAATCCTTTTTGACACCAGGGGGCGCAAAAGGACCACGGATGAACTCTGACAGCATGGGGACCTATAGAAGCAAGGAACCATTATGACACCATGAAGGCCAAGAATCAAATGATTCATTGTGACATCAAGTGGCCTAAAAGGGCATGGGATGCATTGTGACAGCACAGAGGTTAAGAGAAGCAAGGAACCATTGTGACCCAATGCAGGCTAACAATCTAATGATCCCTTGTGGCACCAGGGGGTATAAAAAGGGCCAGGGATGGATTGTTACAGCACGGGGACCAATAGAAGCAAGGATCTATTATGCCACCATGGAGGCCAAGAATCAAATGATTCATTGTGACATCAAGTGGCCTAAAAGGGCATGGGATGCATTGTGACACCACAGAGGTTAAGAGAAGCAAGGAACCATTGTGACCCAATGCAGGCTAACAATCTAATGATCCCTTGTGACACCAATGGGCCTAAAAGGGGCAGGGATGAATTGTTACAACACGGGGACCAATAGAAGCAAGGATCTATTATGCCACCATGGAGGCCAAGAATCAAATGATTCATTGTGACATCAAGTGGCCTAAAAGGGCATGGGATGCATTGTGACAGCACAGAGGTTAAGAGAAGCAAGGAACCATTGTGACCCAATGCAGGCTAACAATCTAATGATCCTTTGTGGCACCAGGGGGTATAAAAAGGGCCAGGGATGAATTGTTACAGCACGGGGACCAATAGAAGCAAGGATCTATTATGCCACCATGGAGGCCAAGAATCAAATGATTCATTGTGACATCAAGTGGCCTAAAAGGGCATGGGATGCATTGTGACAGCACAGGCGTTAAGAGAAGCAAGGATCCATTGTGACCCAATGGAGGCTAACAATCTAATGATCCCTTTTGACACCAATGGGCCTAAAAGGGGCAGGGATGTATTGTGAAAGCATGGGGACCAATAGAAGCAAGGATCTATTATGCCACCGTGGAGGCCAAGAATCAAATGATTCATTGTGACATCAAGTGGCCTAAAAGGGCATGGGATGCATTGTGACACCACAGGGGTTAAGAGAAGCAAGGAACCATTGTGACCCAATGCAGGCTAACAATCTAATGATCCCTTGTGACACCAAAGGGCCTAAAAGGGCCAGGGATGAATTGTTACAGCACGGGGACCAATAGAAGCAAGGATCTATTATGACACCATGAAGGCCAAGAATCAAATGGTTCATTGTAAGACCAAGTGGCCTAAAAGGGCTTGGAATGCATTGTGACAGCACAGAGGTTAAGAGAAGCAAGGAACCATTGTGACCCAATGCAGGCTAACAATCTAATAATCCCTTTTGACACCAATGGGCCTAAAAGGGGCAGGGATGTATTGTGAAAGCATGGGGCCCAGTGAAAACATGGTACAATCAAGCCACCATGGAGGCCAAGAATCAAATGATTCATTGTGACATCAAGTGGCCTAAAAGGGCATGGGATGCATTGTGACACCACAGGGGTTAAGAGAACCAAGGAACCATTGTGACCCAATGCAGGCTAACAATCTAAGAATCCCTTTTGAAACCAGGTGGCGCAAAAGGACCACGGATGAACTCTGACAGCATGGGGACCTATAGAAGCAAGGAACCATTATGACACCATGAAGGCCAAGAATCAAATGGTTCATTGTAAGACCAAGTGGCCTAAAAGGGCTTGGAATGCATTGTGACAGCACAGAGGTTAAGAGAAGCAAGGAACCATTGTGACCCAATGCAGGCTAACAATCTAATGATCCCTTGTGGCACCAGGGGGTATAAAAAGGGCCAGGGATGGATTGTTACAGCACGGGGACCAATAGAAGCAAGGATCTATTATGCCACCATGGAGGCCAAGAATCAAATGATTCATTGTGACATCAAGTGGCCTAAAAGGGCATGGGATGCATTGTGACACCACAGAGGTTAAGAGAAGCAAGGATCCATTGTGACCCAATGGAGGCTAACAATCTAATGATCCCTTTTGACACCAATGGGCCTAAAAGGGGCAGGGATGTATTGTGAAAGCATGGGGCCCAATTAAAACCTGGTACAATTACGCCACCATGGAGGCCAAGAATCAAATGATTCATTGTGACATCAAGTGGCCTAAAAGGGCATGGGATGCATTGTGACACCACAGGGGTTAAGAGAAGCAAGGAACCATTGTGACCCAATGCAGGCTAACAATCTAAGAATCCCTTGTGGCACAAGGGGGCGCAAAATGACCACGGATGAACTCTGACAGCATGGGGACCTATAGAAGCAAGGAACCATTATGACACCATGAAGGCCAAGAATCAAATGGTTCATTGTAAGACCAAGTGGCCTAAAAGGGCTTGGAATGCATTGTGACAGCACAGAGGTTAAGAGAAGCAAGGAACCATTGTGACCCTATGCAGGCTAACAATCTAATGATCCCCTGTGGCACCAGGGGGTATAAAAAGG